>NC_139547.1:0-226444 GCF_965153285.1 Podarcis tiliguerta
TTTAAAAAGTCTAAACTAGGCAAAAGAGTTTCTTTTGGGTTCCAACTACATAGAAAGAAGAATCTTGGATTTCGCTCATTTCAATTTGGGTTCTTTGGTGATAATGCACATTCACCCAGAAAACGCAATGTTTATGTTATGAGACCAGAATAACAAAACAGCGTCTTTTTGCTTCCCTATGCATAGAAAGAAGACGAATAAGCTTTCACAGGGCTTATTTCAATTCTCATGGTGTTTTTTGGGTGTTCACCAGAATCAACCCAACCAAAGCAAAAAGGCCCTGTGGGTTCCATCTGCACTAAAAAACAGATGATAAAGCTCTGATTGGGCTTATTTCAAATTGGTGTTTTCATGTCGTGTTCTTTGGTATTTTTGCATATTGACCCAGAAATCGCAAAGTGTGTGTATTGAAACCAAAATATCAAAACACCGTCTTTTCCCATCCATATGAGTAGAAAGAAGACGAATAAGCTTTAATTGTGCTTATTTCAATTCGCATGGTGTTTTTTTGGGTGTGCACCAGCATCACTCCCAACCAAAGCCAAAAGGTATTTTGGGTTCCATCTACATAAAAAGATGATAACCCTCTGATTGGGCTGGTTTCAAATTGATGTTTTTGGGGTTAGAATGCACATTCACCCAAAAATCGCAGTGAAATGTTTTTCATGAGCCCAAATTAAACATAGGTGTCTGGGTTCCAGCTCAATAAAAGGGGGCGAATAAGCTTTGATTGTTCTTTTGTTGTTCATTCACCCACAAATAGCAAAGCCCCCAACCAAAGCCAAAAGGAGTTTTGGGTTCCATCTACATAAAAAGATGATAAAGCTCTGATTGGGCTCATTTCCAATTGTTGTTTTTGGGGTTAGAATGCACATTCACCCCGAAATCGCAGGTGCTAAATGTTTGTTATCAGTCCAAATCAAGAATACGTGTTTTTGTTCCATCTCAATAGAAAGAGGACGGATAAGCTTTGATTGTTCATTCACCCACAAATAGCAAAGCGAAGTGTAAAAAATCTAAACAAGGCAAAATAGGTTGTTTTGGGCTCCATCTACATAGAAAGAAGAATCTTGGCTTTCGCTTATTTCAATGTGTTCTTTGGTGAAAATGCGTATGTAATGAGACCAAAACACCATTTTTTCGCTTCCATATGCATAGAAAGAAGACGCATAACCTTTGATTGGGCTTATTTCCAATTGTTGTTTTTCGAGGTTAGAATACACATTCACCTAAAAACCAAACTGCCCAAATCAAGCATAGGTGTTTTGGTTCCAACTACAAGAAAGAAGACGAATAAGCTTTCACAGGGCTTATTTCAATTCTCATGGTGTTTTTTGGGTGTTCACCAGAATCAACCCAACCAAAGCAAAAAGGCCTTGTGGGTTCTATCTGCACTAAAAAAAGATGATAAAGCTCTGATTGGGCTTATTTCAAATTGGTGTTTTCATGTCGTGTTCTTTGGTGTTAATGCATATTGACCCAGAAATCGCAAAGTGTGTGTATTGAAACCAAAATATCAAAACACCGTCTTTTCCCATCCATATGAGTAGAAAGAAGACGAATAAGCTTTAATTGTGCTTATTTCAATTCGCATGGTGGTTTTGTGGGTGTGCACCAGCATCACCCCCAACCAAAGCCAAAAGGTATTTTGGGTTCCATCTACATAAAAAGATAACCCTCTGATTGGGCTGGTTTCAAATTGATGTTTTTGGGGTTAGAATGCACATTCACCCAAAAATCGCAGTGACATGTTGTTTGTTATCAGCATAGGTGTTATCAGCATAGGTGTTTTAGTTCCATCGCAAAAGAAAGCTTGGATTATTCTTTCGGTGTTCATTCACTCACAAATAGCAAAGCGAAGCGTAATAAGCTTAAACAAAGCCAAACAGGTTGTTTTGGGTTCCAGCTACATAGAAAGAAGAATCTTGGATTTCGCCTATTTCTTGTCGTGTTCTTTGGTGTTAATGCACATTGACCCAGAAATCGCAGTGTATGTAATGAGACCAACATAAGAAAACACCGTCTTTTCGCTGCCATATGTATGGAAAGAAGACGAATAAGCTTTAATTGTGCTTATTTCAATTTTCATGGTGTTTTTTCGGTGTGCACCAGAATCGCCCCCAACCCAAGCAAAAAGGTGTTTTGGGTTCCATCTACATAAAACGAAGATGATAAAGCTCTGATTGGGCTTATTTCCAATTGTTGTTTTTGGGTTAGAATGCACATTCACCCAAAAATCGCAGTTAAATGTTTGTTATCAGCCCAAATCAAGCATAGTTGTTATTGTTTCATCTCAAGAAGCTTTGATTGTTCTTTCGGTGTTCATTCACCCACAAATAGCAAAGTGAAGTGTAATCAGTCTAAACAAGGCAAAAGAGGTTGTTTTGCGGTCCATCTACATCGAAAGAAGTCTTGGCTTTCGCTCTTTTTTTTGCCGTGTTCTTTGGTGAAAATCCACATTGACCCAGAAATCGTCATTTATGTAATGAGACCAAAATAACAAAACAGTCTTTTCGCTTTCTTATGCGTAGAAAGAAGACAAATAAGCTTTCATTGAGCTTATTTCAATTCTCATGGTGTTTTTTGGGTATGCACCAGAATCGCCCCCAACCAAAGCCAAAAGGACTTTTGCGTTCCATCTACACAAAAAGAAGATGATAAAGCTCTGATTGGGCTTATTTCCAATTGTTGGTTTTGGGGTCAGAATGCACATTCACCCCGAAATCGCAGGTGCTAAATGTTTGTTATCAGTCCAAATCAAGAATAGGTGTTTTGGTTCCATCTCAATAGAAAGAAGACGAATAAGCTTTAATTGTTCTTTCGGTGTTCATTCACCCACAAACAACAAAGCGAGGGGTAGTAAGCCAAAACAAAGCAAAACAGGTTGTTTTGGCTTCCATCTACATAGAAAGAAGAATCTTGGATGTCGCGTATTTCATGTCGTGTTCTTTGGTGTAAATGCACATTGATCCAGAAACCGCACAGTGTATGTAATGAGACCAATATAACACAACAGTGTCTTTTCGCTTCCATGTGCGTAGAAAGAAGACGAATAAGCTTTGATTGTGCTTATTTCAATTTGCATGGTGTTTTTTGGGCGTGCACCAGAATCAGCCCCAACCAAACAAAAAAGGTGTTTTGGACTATCTACATAAAAAGAAGATGATAACGCTCTGATTGGGCTGATTTCAAATTGGTGTTTTCGGGGTTACAATGCACATTGACCCAGAAATCGCAAAGTGTGTGTAATGAGACCAAATAAAGCATAGGTGTTTTGGTTCCATCGCAATAGAAAGCTTGGATTGTTCTTTCGGTGTTCATTCACTCACAAAGCGTGTTCTCCTTGCACGAGGCTAGGGCTTCCTCTTTTCGCCCATGCATCGGATTGATCACAGCGAAGGGAGATGGTTGTATTTTTCTACTAATTACCCATTATCCTTGTGTCTTTGGCCTGCTTTAATTGCGTTAGCTCTATTTAATTCTTAATTTTGTCCTTTGATTAAGTTTCCTCTGTGTAATAATTATTAATTTTATTTTAATTTTCCCTCTCTCCTTCTAAAATTTTTACCCTCCATTCCCACCCCCCTTAGTCCTTTAATTTTCCCCTATCCCCCCTCCCCCCCCCACTGTAGCTTACCTTAACGTTCGGAGGCAATAGGCCTCTGCGAAGTGCGCCCAGCCGCAGGGGCGCAGCTGCCTAGGCCTGGTTCCTGGTTGGACGAAAGGCCTTTTTTGGCAGCGCCTGGTGCCGCGCCGCAGCGGGGGGTGCCTCCAGCCCTGGTGGGCCTTCTTAGGCTTTCCCGAGCCCCCCCCCCGCCGATTTCCGAGGCCGGATTCGGCCTTCTTTTGTCCTTGGTGGCCCTCCCTGCGAAGCGGGGAGGCCTGGTGTCTTGCGGGGCTGCAGGGAGGCAGGCGCGGCCTAACTTGGGCCTGGGTGCAGGCCCATTGTGTTCAGCTGCCTTTCCCTGCTGCCTTTTGGCGGGAACGCCATTTTCCAGGCTTAAATTGCTCGCGCAGGCCGTTCTGAGGCACTGCAGCCTGTTTGATTATTGCTTTATTTAGGCTCACAATTGCTGCCATCTGGTGGCCGTTCTGAGCATTGCAGCCTCCCTGCTTTAATTATAAAGAAATACTTTGGACTGTTAACTGCTGCCACTGTGTGGACATTCTGTGCATTGCAGCCTGCTGTTTTATTTTAGTACAGGGAAGCTAATTTGCTGCCAGCTAGTGGCCAATAAAGGAAAAGGCACTTTCTGCTTAATTGTATGCTCCTTAATTGAGTAGCTTACTGTTTTATTTGGGTTCATTTTGTGATCGCCAGGTATCTGGGGTGCATTAACTTCTTTTCTCATGTTGATATTTCTCTTTTTTGGTAGCCATCATGTCTCCGAAGAGAGTCCCAGCGCAGCCTGCCTTGACCGTTCCGCCTAAAAGAAAGAAGACGAATAAGCTTTAATTGTGCTTATTTCAATTCGCATGGTGTTTTTTCGGTGTGCACCAGAATCACCCCCAACCAAAGCAAAAAGGTGTTTTGGGTTCCATCTTCATAAAAAGAAGATAATAAAGCTCAGATTGGGCTTATTTCAAATTGGTATTTTAGGGGTTAGAATGCACATTCACCCAAAAAGCGCAGTGACATGTTTGTTATCAGCCGAAATCAAGCATAGGTGTTTTGGGTCAATCTCAATAGAAAGAGGACAAATAAGCTTTGATTTTTCTTTCGGTGTTCATTCACCCACAAATAGCATAACGAAGTTTAATAAGTCTAAACTAGGCAAAAGAGTTTCTTTTGGGTTCCAACTACATAGAAAGAAGAATCTTGGATTTCGCTCATTTCAATTTGGGTTCTTTGGTGATAATGCACATTCACCCAGAAAACGCAATGTTTATGTTATGAGACCAGAATAACAAAACAGCGTCTTTTTGCTTCCCTATGCATAGAAAGAAGACGAATAAGCTTTCACAGGGCTTATTTCAATTCTCATGGTGTTTTTTGGGTGTTCACCAGAATCAACCCAACCAAAGCAAAAAGGCCCTGTGGGTTCCATCTGCACTAAAAAACAGATGATAAAGCTCTGATTGGGCTTATTTCAAATTGGTGTTTTCATGTCGTGTTCTTTGGTATTTTTGCATATTGACCCAGAAATCGCAAAGTGTGTGTATTGAAACCAAAATATCAAAACACCGTCTTTTCCCATCCATATGAGTAGAAAGAAGACGAATAAGCTTTAATTGTGCTTATTTCAATTCGCATGGTGTTTTTTTGGGTGTGCACCAGCATCACTCCCAACCAAAGCCAAAAGGTATTTTGGGTTCCATCTACATAAAAAGATGATAACCCTCTGATTGGGCTGGTTTCAAATTGATGTTTTTGGGGTTAGAATGCACATTCACCCAAAAATCGCAGTGAAATGTTTTTCATGAGCCCAAATTAAACATAGGTGTCTGGGTTCCAGCTCAATAAAAGGGGGCGAATAAGCTTTGATTGTTCTTTTGTTGTTCATTCACCCACAAATAGCAAAGCCCCCAACCAAAGCCAAAAGGAGTTTTGGGTTCCATCTACATAAAAAGAAGATGATAAAGCTCTGATTGGGCTCATTTCCAATTGTTTTTGGGGTTAGAATGCACATTCACCCCGAAATCGCAGGCGCTAAATGTTTGTTATCAGTCCAAATCAAGAATACGTGTTTTTGTTCCATCTCAATAGAAAGAGGACGGATAAGCTTTGATTGTTCATTCACCCACAAATAGCAAAGCGAAGTGTAAAAAATCTAAACAAGGCAAAATAGGTTGTTTTGGGCTCCATCTACATAGAAAGAAGAATCTTGGCTTTCGCTTATTTCAATGTGTTCTTTGGTGAAAATGCGTATGTAATGAGACCAAAACACCATTTTTTCGCTTCCATATGCATAGAAAGAAGACGCATAACCTTTGATTGGGCTTATTTCCAATTGTTGTTTTTCGAGGTTAGAATACACATTCACCTAAAAACCAAACTGCCCAAATCAAGCATAGGTGTTTTGGTTCCAACTACAAGAAAGAAGACGAATAAGCTTTCACAGGGCTTATTTCAATTCTCATGGTGTTTTTTGGGTGTTCACCAGAATCAACCCAACCAAAGCAAAAAGGCCTTGTGGGTTCTATCTGCACTAAAAAAAGATGATAAAGCTCTGATTGGGCTTATTTCAAATTGGTGTTTTCATGTCGTGTTCTTTGGTGTTAATGCATATTGACCCAGAAATCGCAAAGTGTGTGTATTGAAACCAAAATATCAAAACACCGTCTTTTCCCATCCATATGAGTAGAAAGAAGACGAATAAGCTTTAATTGTGCTTATTTCAATTCGCATGGTGTTTTTGTGGGTGTGCACCAGCATCACCCCCAACCAAAGCCAAAAGGTATTTTGGGTTCCATCTACATAAAAAGATAACCCTCTGATTGGGCTGGTTTCAAATTGATGTTTTTGGGTTAGAATGCACATTCACCCAAAAATCGCAGTTAAATGTTTGTGCCCAAATCAAGCATAGTTGTTATTGTTTCATCTCAAGAAGCTTTGATTGTTCTTTCGGTGTTCATTCACCCACAAATAGCAAAGTGAAGTGTAATCAGTCTAAACAAGGCAAAAGAGGTTGTTTTGCGGTCCATCTACATCGAAAGAAGTCTTGGCTTTCGCTCTTTTTTTTGCCGTGTTCTTTGGTGAAAATCCACATTGACCCAGAAATCGTCATTTATGTAATGAGACCAAAATAACAAAACAGTCTTTTCGCTTTCTTATGCGTAGAAAGAAGACAAATAAGCTTTCATTGAGCTTATTTCAATTCTCATGGTGTTTTTTGGGTATGCACCAGAATCGCCCCCAACCAAAGCCAAAAGGACTTTTGCGTTCCATCTACACAAAAAGAAGATGATAAAGCTCTGATTGGGCTTATTTCCAATTGTTGGTTTTGGGGTCAGAATGCACATTCACCCCGAAATCGCAGGTGCTAAATGTTTGTTATCAGTCCAAATCAAGAATAGGTGTTTTGGTTCCATCTCAATAGAAAGAAGACGAATAAGCTTTAATTGTTCTTTCGGTGTTCATTCACCCACAAACAACAAAGCGAGGGGTAGTAAGCCAAAACAAAGCAAAACAGGTTGTTTTGGCTTCCATCTACATAGAAAGAAGAATCTTGGATGTCGCGTATTTCATGTCGTGTTCTTTGGTGTAAATGCACATTGATCCAGAAACCGCACAGTGTATGTAATGAGACCAATATAACACAACAGTGTCTTTTCGCTTCCATGTGCGTAGAAAGAAGACGAATAAGCTTTGATTGTGCTTATTTCAATTTGCATGGTGTTTTTTGGGCGTGCACCAGAATCAGCCCCAACCAAACAAAAAAGGTGTTTTGGACTATCTACATAAAAAGAAGATGATAACGCTCTGATTGGGCTGATTTCAAATTGGTGTTTTCGGGGTTACAATGCACATTGACCCAGAAATCGCAAAGTGTGTGTAATGAGACCAAATAAAGCATAGGTGTTTTGGTTCCATCGCAATAGAAAGCTTGGATTGTTCTTTCGGTGTTCATTCACTCACAAAGCGTGTTCTCCTTGCACGAGGCTAGGGCTTCCTCTTTTCGCCCATGCATCGGATTGATCACAGCGAAGGGAGATGGTTGTATTTTTCTACTAATTACCCATTATCCTTGTGTCTTTGGCCTGCTTTAATTGCGTTAGCTCTATTTAATTCTTAATTTTGTCCTTTGATTAAGTTTCCTCTGTGTAATAATTATTAATTTTATTTTAATTTTCCCTCTCTCCTTCTAAAATTTTTACCCTTCATTCCCACCCCCCTTAGTCCTTTAATTTTCCCCTATCCCCCCTCCCCCCCCCACTGTAGCTTACCTTAACGTTCGGAGGCAATAGGCCTCTGCGAAGTGCGCCCAGCCGCAGGGGCGCAGCTGCCTAGGCCTGGTTCCTGGTTGGACGAAAGGCCTTTTTTGGCAGCGCCTGGTGCCGCGCCGCAGCGGGGGGTGCCTCCAGCCCTGCTGGGCCTTCTTAGGCTTTCCCGAGCCCCCCCCCCCCGCCGATTTCCGAGGCCGGATTCGGCCTTCTTTTGTCCTTGGTGGCCCTCCCTGCGAAGCGGGGAGGCCTGGTGTCTTGCGGGGCTGCAGGGAGGCAGGCGCGGCCTAACTTGGGCCTGGGTGCAGGCCCATTGTGTTCAGCTGCCTTTCCCTGCTGCCTTTTGGCGGGAACGCCATTTTCCAGGCTTAAATTGCTCGCGCAGGCCGTTCTGAGGCACTGCAGCCTGTTTGATTATTGCTTTATTTAGGCTCACAATTGCTGCCATCTGGTGGCCGTTCTGAGCATTGCAGCCTCCCTGCTTTAATTATAAAGAAATACTTTGGACTGTTAACTGCTGCCACTGTGTGGACATTCTGTGCATTGCAGCCTGCTGTTTTATTTTAGTACAGGGAAGCTAATTTGCTGCCAGCTAGTGGCCAATAAAGGAAAAGGCACTTTCTGCTTAATTGTATGCTCCTTAATTGAGTAGCTTACTGTTTTATTTGGGTTCATTTTGTGATCGCCAGGTATCTGGGGTGCATTAACTTCTTTTCTCATGTTGATATTTCTCTTTTTTGGTAGCCATCATGTCTCCGAAGAGAGTCCCAGCGCAGCCTGCCTTGACCGTTCCGCCTAAAAGAAAGAAGACGAATAAGCTTTAATTGTGCTTATTTCAATTCGCATGGTGTTTTTTCGGTGTGCACCAGAATCACCCCCAACCAAAGCAAAAAGGTGTTTTGGGTTCCATCTTCATAAAAAGAAGATAATAAAGCTCAGATTGGGCTTATTTCAAATTGGTATTTTAGGGGTTAGAATGCACATTCACCCAAAAAGCGCAGTGACATGTTTGTTATCAGCCGAAATCAAGCATAGGTGTTTTGGGTCAATCTCAATAGAAAGAGGACAAATAAGCTTTGATTTTTCTTTCGGTGTTCATTCACCCACAAATAGCATAACGAAGTTTAATAAGTCTAAACTAGGCAAAAGAGTTTCTTTTGGGTTCCAACTACATAGAAAGAAGAATCTTGGATTTCGCTCATTTCAATTTGGGTTCTTTGGTGATAATGCACATTCACCCAGAAAACGCAATGTTTATGTTATGAGACCAGAATAACAAAACAGCGTCTTTTTGCTTCCCTATGCATAGAAAGAAGACGAATAAGCTTTCACAGGGCTTATTTCAATTCTCATGGTGTTTTTTGGGTGTTCACCAGAATCAACCCAACCAAAGCAAAAAGGCCCTGTGGGTTCCATCTGCACTAAAAAACAGATGATAAAGCTCTGATTGGGCTTATTTCAAATTGGTGTTTTCATGTCGTGTTCTTTGGTATTTTTGCATATTGACCCAGAAATCGCAAAGTGTGTGTATTGAAACCAAAATATCAAAACACCGTCTTTTCCCATCCATATGAGTAGAAAGAAGACGAATAAGCTTTAATTGTGCTTATTTCAATTCGCATGGTGTTTTTTTGGGTGTGCACCAGCATCACTCCCAACCAAAGCCAAAAGGTATTTTGGGTTCCATCTACATAAAAAGATGATAACCCTCTGATTGGGCTGGTTTCAAATTGATGTTTTTGGGGTTAGAATGCACATTCACCCAAAAATCGCAGTGAAATGTTTTTCATGAGCCCAAATTAAACATAGGTGTCTGGGTTCCAGCTCAATAAAAGGGGGCGAATAAGCTTTGATTGTTCTTTTGTTGTTCATTCACCCACAAATAGCAAAGCCCCCAACCAAAGCCAAAAGGAGTTTTGGGTTCCATCTACATAAAAAGAAGATGATAAAGCTCTGATTGGGCTCATTTCCAATTGTTTTTGGGGTTAGAATGCACATTCACCCCGAAATCGCAGGCGCTAAATGTTTGTTATCAGTCCAAATCAAGAATACGTGTTTTTGTTCCATCTCAATAGAAAGAGGACGGATAAGCTTTGATTGTTCATTCACCCACAAATAGCAAAGCGAAGTGTAAAAAATCTAAACAAGGCAAAATAGGTTGTTTTGGGCTCCATCTACATAGAAAGAAGAATCTTGGCTTTCGCTTATTTCAATGTGTTCTTTGGTGAAAATGCGTATGTAATGAGACCAAAACACCATTTTTTCGCTTCCATATGCATAGAAAGAAGACGCATAACCTTTGATTGGGCTTATTTCCAATTGTTGTTTTTCGAGGTTAGAATACACATTCACCTAAAAACCAAACTGCCCAAATCAAGCATAGGTGTTTTGGTTCCAACTACAAGAAAGAAGACGAATAAGCTTTCACAGGGCTTATTTCAATTCTCATGGTGTTTTTTGGGTGTTCACCAGAATCAACCCAACCAAAGCAAAAAGGCCTTGTGGGTTCTATCTGCACTAAAAAAAGATGATAAAGCTCTGATTGGGCTTATTTCAAATTGGTGTTTTCATGTCGTGTTCTTTGGTGTTAATGCATATTGACCCAGAAATCGCAAAGTGTGTGTATTGAAACCAAAATATCAAAACACCGTCTTTTCCCATCCATATGAGTAGAAAGAAGACGAATAAGCTTTAATTGTGCTTATTTCAATTCGCATGGTGTTTTTGTGGGTGTGCACCAGCATCACCCCCAACCAAAGCCAAAAGGTATTTTGGGTTCCATCTACATAAAAAGATAACCCTCTGATTGGGCTGGTTTCAAATTGATGTTTTTGGGTTAGAATGCACATTCACCCAAAAATCGCAGTTAAATGTTTGTTATCAGCCCAAATCAAGCATAGTTGTTATTGTTTCATCTCAAGAAGCTTTGATTGTTCTTTCGGTGTTCATTCACCCACAAATAGCAAAGTGAAGTGTAATCAGTCTAAACAAGGCAAAAGAGGTTGTTTTGCGGTCCATCTACATCGAAAGAAGTCTTGGCTTTCGCTCTTTTTTTTGCCGTGTTCTTTGGTGAAAATCCACATTGACCCAGAAATCGTCATTTATGTAATGAGACCAAAATAACAAAACAGTCTTTTCGCTTTCTTATGCGTAGAAAGAAGACAAATAAGCTTTCATTGAGCTTATTTCAATTCTCATGGTGTTTTTTGGGTATGCACCAGAATCGCCCCCAACCAAAGCCAAAAGGACTTTTGCGTTCCATCTACACAAAAAGAAGATGATAAAGCTCTGATTGGGCTTATTTCCAATTGTTGGTTTTGGGGTCAGAATGCACATTCACCCCGAAATCGCAGGTGCTAAATGTTTGTTATCAGTCCAAATCAAGAATAGGTGTTTTGGTTCCATCTCAATAGAAAGAAGACGAATAAGCTTTAATTGTTCTTTCGGTGTTCATTCACCCACAAACAACAAAGCGAGGGGTAGTAAGCCAAAACAAAGCAAAACAGGTTGTTTTGGCTTCCATCTACATAGAAAGAAGAATCTTGGATGTCGCGTATTTCATGTCGTGTTCTTTGGTGTAAATGCACATTGATCCAGAAACCGCACAGTGTATGTAATGAGACCAATATAACACAACAGTGTCTTTTCGCTTCCATGTGCGTAGAAAGAAGACGAATAAGCTTTGATTGTGCTTATTTCAATTTGCATGGTGTTTTTTGGGCGTGCACCAGAATCAGCCCCAACCAAACAAAAAAGGTGTTTTGGACTATCTACATAAAAAGAAGATGATAACGCTCTGATTGGGCTGATTTCAAATTGGTGTTTTCGGGGTTACAATGCACATTGACCCAGAAATCGCAAAGTGTGTGTAATGAGACCAAATAAAGCATAGGTGTTTTGGTTCCATCGCAATAGAAAGCTTGGATTGTTCTTTCGGTGTTCATTCACTCACAAAGCGTGTTCTCCTTGCACGAGGCTAGGGCTTCCTCTTTTCGCCCATGCATCGGATTGATCACAGCGAAGGGAGATGGTTGTATTTTTCTACTAATTACCCATTATCCTTGTGTCTTTGGCCTGCTTTAATTGCGTTAGCTCTATTTAATTCTTAATTTTGTCCTTTGATTAAGTTTCCTCTGTGTAATAATTATTAATTTTATTTTAATTTTCCCTCTCTCCTTCTAAAATTTTTACCCTTCATTCCCACCCCCCTTAGTCCTTTAATTTTCCCCTATCCCCCCTCCCCCCCCCACTGTAGCTTACCTTAACGTTCGGAGGCAATAGGCCTCTGCGAAGTGCGCCCAGCCGCAGGGGCGCAGCTGCCTAGGCCTGGTTCCTGGTTGGACGAAAGGCCTTTTTTGGCAGCGCCTGGTGCCGCGCCGCAGCGGGGGGTGCCTCCAGCCCTGCTGGGCCTTCTTAGGCTTTCCCGAGCCCCCCCCCCGCCGATTTCCGAGGCCGGATTCGGCCTTCTTTTGTCCTTGGTGGCCCTCCCTGCGAAGCGGGGAGGCCTGGTGTCTTGCGGGGCTGCAGGGAGGCAGGCGCGGCCTAACTTGGGCCTGGGTGCAGGCCCATTGTGTTCAGCTGCCTTTCCCTGCTGCCTTTTGGCGGGAACGCCATTTTCCAGGCTTAAATTGCTCGCGCAGGCCGTTCTGAGGCACTGCAGCCTGTTTGATTATTGCTTTATTTAGGCTCACAATTGCTGCCATCTGGTGGCCGTTCTGAGCATTGCAGCCTCCCTGCTTTAATTATAAAGAAATACTTTGGACTGTTAACTGCTGCCACTGTGTGGACATTCTGTGCATTGCAGCCTGCTGTTTTATTTTAGTACAGGGAAGCTAATTTGCTGCCAGCTAGTGGCCAATAAAGGAAAAGGCACTTTCTGCTTAATTGTATGCTCCTTAATTGAGTAGCTTACTGTTTTATTTGGGTTCATTTTGTGATCGCCAGGTATCTGGGGTGCATTAACTTCTTTTCTCATGTTGATATTTCTCTTTTTTGGTAGCCATCATGTCTCCGAAGAGAGTCCCAGCGCAGCCTGCCTTGACCGTTCCGCCTAAAAGAAAGAAGACGAATAAGCTTTAATTGTGCTTATTTCAATTCGCATGGTGTTTTTTCGGTGTGCACCAGAATCACCCCCAACCAAAGCAAAAAGGTGTTTTGGGTTCCATCTTCATAAAAAGAAGATAATAAAGCTCAGATTGGGCTTATTTCAAATTGGTATTTTAGGGGTTAGAATGCACATTCACCCAAAAAGCGCAGTGACATGTTTGTTATCAGCCGAAATCAAGCATAGGTGTTTTGGGTCAATCTCAATAGAAAGAGGACAAATAAGCTTTGATTTTTCTTTCGGTGTTCATTCACCCACAAATAGCATAACGAAGTTTAATAAGTCTAAACTAGGCAAAAGAGTTTCTTTTGGGTTCCAACTACATAGAAAGAAGAATCTTGGATTTCGCTCATTTCAATTTGGGTTCTTTGGTGATAATGCACATTCACCCAGAAAACGCAATGTTTATGTTATGAGACCAAAATAACAAAACAGCGTCTTTTTGCTTCCCTATGCATAGAAAGAAGACGAATAAGCTTTCACAGGGCTTATTTCAATTCTCATGGTGTTTTTTGGGTGTTCACCAGAATCAACCCAACCAAAGCAAAAAGGCCCTGTGGGTTCCATCTGCACTAAAAAACAGATGATAAAGCTCTGATTGGGCTTATTTCAAATTGGTGTTTTCATGTCGTGTTCTTTGGTATTTTTGCATATTGACCCAGAAATCGCAAAGTGTGTGTATTGAAACCAAAATATCAAAACACCGTCTTTTCCCATCCATATGAGTAGAAAGAAGACGAATAAGCTTTAATTGTGCTTATTTCAATTCGCATGGTGTTTTTTTGGGTGTGCACCAGCATCACTCCCAACCAAAGCCAAAAGGTATTTTGGGTTCCCTCTACATAAAAAGATGATAACCCTCTGATTGGGCTGGTTTCAAATTGATGTTTTTGGGGTTAGAATGCACATTCACCCAAAAATCGCAGTGAAATGTTTTTCATGAGCCCAAATTAAACATAGGTGTCTGGGTTCCAGCTCAATAAAAGGGGGCGAATAAGCTTTGATTGTTCTTTTGTTGTTCATTCACCCACAAATAGCAAAGCCCCCAACCAAAGCCAAAAGGAGTTTTGGGTTCCATCTACATAAAAAGAAGATGATAAAGCTCTGATTGGGCTCATTTCCAATTGTTGTTTTTGGGGTTAGAATGCACATTCACCCCGAAATCGCAGGTGCTAAATGTTTGTTATCAGTCCAAATCAAGAATACGTGTTTTTGTTCCATCTCAATAGAAAGAGGACGGATAAGCTTTGATTGTTCATTCACCCACAAATAGCAAAGCGAAGTGTAAAAAATCTAAACAAGGCAAAATAGGTTGTTTTGGGCTCCATCTACATAGAAAGAAGAATCTTGGCTTTCGCTTATTTCAATGTGTTCTTTGGTGAAAATGCGTATGTAATGAGACCAAAACACCATTTTTTCGCTTCCATATGCATAGAAAGAAGACGCATAACCTTTGATTGGGCTTATTTCCAATTGTTGTTTTTCGGGTTAGAATACACATTCACCTAAAAACCAAACTGCCCAAATCAAGCATAGGTGTTTTGGTTCCAACTACAAGAAAGAAGACGAATAAGCTTTCACAGGGCTTATTTCAATTCTCATGGTGTTTTTTGGGTGTTCACCAGAATCAACCCAACCAAAGCAAAAAGGCCTTGTGGGTTCCATCTGCACTAAAAAAAGATGATAAAGCTCTGATTGGGCTTATTTCAAATTGGTGTTTTCATGTCGTGTTCTTTGGTGTTAATGCATATTGACCCAGAAATCGCAAAGTGTGTGTATTGAAACCAAAATATCAAAACACCGTCTTTTCCCATCCATATGAGTAGAAAGAAGACGAATAAGCTTTAATTGTGCTTATTTCAATTCGCATGGTGTTTTTGTGGGTGTGCACCAGCATCACCCCCAACCAAAGCCAAAAGGTATTTTGGGTTCCATCTACATAAAAAGATAACCCTCTGATTGGGCTGGTTTCAAATTGATGTTTTTGGGGTTAGAATGCACATTCACCCAAAAATCGCAGTGACATGTTGTTTGTTATCAGCATAGGTGTTATCAGCATAGGTGTTTTAGTTCCATCGCAAAAGAAAGCTTGGATTATTCTTTCGGTGTTCATTCACTCACAAATAGCAAAGCGAAGCGTAATAAGCTTAAACAAAGCCAAACAGGTTGTTTTGGGTTCCAGCTACATAGAAAGAAGAATCTTGGATTTCGCCTATTTCTTGTGTTCTTTGGTGTTAATGCACATTGACCCAGAAATCGCAGTGTATGTAATGAGACCAACATAAGAAAACACCGTCTTTTCGCTGCCATATGTATGGAAAGAAGACGAATAAGCTTTAATTGTGCTTATTTCAATTTTCATGGTGTTTTTTCGGTGTGCACCAGAATCGCCCCCAACCCAAGCAAAAAGGTGTTTTGGGTTCCATCTACATAAAACGAAGATGATAAAGCTCTGATTGGGCTTATTTCCAATTGTTGTTTTTGGGTTAGAATGCACATTCACCCAAAAATCGCAGTTAAATGTTTGTTATCAGCCCAAATCAAGCATAGTTGTTATTGTTTCATCTCAAGAAGCTTTGATTGTTCTTTCGGTGTTCATTCACCCACAAATAGCAAAGTGAAGTGTAATCAGTCTAAACAAGGCAAAAGAGGTTGTTTTGCGGTCCATCTACATCGAAAGAAGTCTTGGCTTTCGCTCTTTTTTTTGCCGTGTTCTTTGGTGAAAATGCACATTGACCCAGAAATCGTCATTTATGTAATGAGACCAAAATAACAAAACAGTCTTTTCGCTTTCTTATGCGTAGAAAGAAGACAAATAAGCTTTCATTGAGCTTATTTCAATTCTCATGGTGTTTTTTGGGTATGCACCAGAATCGCCCCCAACCAAAGCCAAAAGGACTTTTGCGTTCCATCTACACAAAAAGAAGATGATAAAGCTCTGATTGGGCTTATTTCCAATTGTTGGTTTTGGGGTCAGAATGCACATTCACCCCGAAATCGCAGGTGCTAAATGTTTGTTATCAGTCCAAATCAAGAATAGGTGTTTTGGTTCCATCTCAATAGAAAGAAGACGAATAAGCTTTAATTGTTCTTTCGGTGTTCATTCACCCACAAACAACAAAGCGAGGTGTAGTAAGCCAAAACAAAGCAAAACAGGTTGTTTTGGCTTCCATCTACATAGAAAGAAGAATCTTGGATGTCGCGTATTTCATGTCGTGTTCTTTGGTGTAAATGCACATTGATCCAGAAACCGCACAGTGTATGTAATGAGACCAATATAACACAACACTGTCTTTTCGCTTCCATGTGCGTAGAAAGAAGACGAATAAGCTTTGATTGTGCTTATTTCAATTTGCATGGTGTTTTTTGGGCGTGCACCAGAATCAGCCCCAACCAAACAAAAAAGGTGTTTTGGACTCTATCTACATAAAAAGAAGATGATAACGCTCTGATTGGGCTGATTTCAAATTGGTGTTTTCGGGGTTACAATGCACATTGACCCAGAAATCGCAAAGTGTGTGTAATGAGACCAAATAAAGCATAGGTGTTTTGGTTCCATCGCAATAGAAAGCTTGGATTGTTCTTTCGGTGTTCATTCACTCACAAAGCGTGTTCTCCTTGCACGAGGCTAGGGCTTCCTCTTTTCGCCCATGCATCGGATTGATCACAGCGAAGGGAGATGGTTGTATTTTTCTACTAATTACCCATTATCCTTGTGTCTTTGGCCTGCTTTAATTGCGTTAGCTCTATTTAATTCTTAATTTTGTCCTTTGATTAAGTTTCCTCTGTGTAATAATTATTAATTTTATTTTAATTTTCCCTCTCTCCTTCTAAAATTTTTACCCTTCATTCCCACCCCCCTTAGTCCTTTAATTTTCCCCTATCCCCCCTCCCCCCCCACTGTAGCTTACCTTAACGTTCGGAGGCAATAGGCCTCTGCGAAGTGCGCCCAGCCGCAGGGGCGCAGCTGCCTAGGCCTGGTTCCTGGTTGGACGAAAGGCCTTTTTTTGGCAGCGCCTGGTGCCGCGCCGCAGCGGGGGGTGCCTCCAAGCCCTGCTGGGCCTTCTTAGGCTTTCCCGAGCCCCCCCCGCCGATTTCCGAGGCCGGATTCGGCCTTCTTTTGTCCTTGGTGGCCCTCCCTGCGAAGCGGGGAGGCCTGGTGTCTTGCGGGGCTGCAGGGAGGCAGGCGCGGCCTAACTTGGGCCTGGGTGCAGGCCCATTGTGTTCAGCTGCCTTTCCCTGCTGCCTTTTGGCGGGAACGCCATTTTCCAGGCTTAAATTGCTCGCGCAGGCCATCTAGTGGCCGTTCTGAGGCACTGCAGCCTCTTTGATTATTGCTTTATTTAGGCTCACAATTGCTGCCATCTGGTGGCCGTTCTGAGCATTGCAGCCTCCCTGATTTAATTATAAAGAAATACTTTAGACTGTTAACTGCTGCCACTGTGTGGACATTCTGTGCATTGCAGCCTGCTGTTTTATTTTAGTACAGGGAAGCTAATTTGCTGCCAGCTAGTGGCCAATAAAGGAAAAGGCACTTTCTGCTTAATTGTATGCTCCTTAATTGAGTAGCTTACTGTTTTATTTGGGTTCATTTTGTGATCGCCAGGTATCTGGGGTGCATTAACTTCTTTTCTCATGTTGATATTTCTCTTTTTTGGTAGCCATCATGTCTCCGAAGAGAGTCCCAGCGCAGCCTGCCTTGACCGTTCCGCCTAAAAGAAAGAAGACGAATAAGCTTTAATTGTGCTTATTTCAATTCGCATGGTGTTTTTTCGGTGTGCACCAGAATCACCCCCAACCAAAGCAAAAAGGTGTTATGGGTTCCATCTTCATAAAAAGAAGATAATAAAGCTCAGATTGGGCTTATTTCAAATTGGTATTTTAGGGGTTAGAATGCACATTCACCCAAAAAGCGCAGTGACATGTTCGTTATCAGCCGAAATCAAGCATAGGTGTTTTGGGTCAATCTCAATAGAAAGAGGACAAATAAGCTGTCAGAGCTGGCTCCTGGTCCCAGCTCACAGAGGACCAACGCTAGCCGGTAGTAATGTACAAAAGTCTTTATTGAAGTACAGTTTCCATTTCCAAGCCGCAGCGCCCCAGCTCTACGTCTAGGGTTTAGACCGGCGAAGCTCCATCTGAATCTCCGCCCCCTGTACACCAGTTTAAGACTCTAACCTTACTCCACCTCTTCCTTCTCTCCTTTCTCCTCTGGGTCCTGCTACCCCCCTGGGTCCCTTCTTTCCTGGACTCTTCCGACGCAGACGTTGACCCCCCTGACTCCTCCCTCTCTCTTCGACGGGCTTTAGGACCCGGCTCCCTATCCGGGCTGCCAACTGTGCTGCTCTCCTGTACATTTGAACTTGGCGCGCGCGCGCAGCTTTTAACCTTCCTCTTGACCGTTTCCTCGCTCCCCGACGGAGGCGTGGTCAATCCTGCCTCATGTTCTCCCGCTGGCAGTGCGCCGCCTGATCCCGATGCCTGGGACTCCTCCCCCCTACTGCACTCTGGTGTGGACGCTGGTCCGGATTTCCAACTGCTGCTCTCTGAGTCCCCTCTGGCCCCTTCTTCCTGGGGTGTCCCCCTAGGCACCCCCCTTGCCCTGACCATGGGAGCCCCTTTTTGTGAATCCTCCGATTCACTGGAAAGACTCAGAGACCTCGGACCGCTGTCATCGATGACATTTCCTTCGGACTCCTCCCCCTCGCTCTCCATTTCCTCCCTATCCTGTGCCTCTGCTCCTGAACCCCTGACATAAGTGTCAGAGCTGGCTCCTGGTCCCAGCTCACAGAGGACCAACGCTAGCCGGTAGTAATGTATCAAAGTCTTTATTGAAGTATAGTTTCCATTTCCAAGCCTCAGCGCCCCAGCTCTACGTCTAGGGTTTAGACCGGCGAAGCTCCGTCTGAATCTCCACCCCCTGTACACCAGTTTAAGACTCTAATCTTACTCCACCTCTTCCTTCTCTCCTTTCTCCTCTGGGTCCTGCTACCCCCCGGGGTCTCCTCCTTCCTGGACTCTTCCGACGCAGACGTTGACCCCCCTGACTCCTCCCGCTCTCTTCGGCGGGCTTTAGGACCTGGCTCCCTACCCGGGCTGCCAACTGTGCTGCCCTCCTGTATATTTGAACTTGGCGCGCGCGCGCGTTTAACCTTCCTCTTGACCGTTTCCTCGCTCCCTGACGGAGGCGTGGTCAATACTGCCTCCTGTTCTCCCGCTGGTAGCGCGCTGCCTGATCCCGATGCCTGGGACTCCTCCCCCCTACTGCACTCTGGTGTGGACGCTGGTCCGGATTTCCAACTGCTGCTCTCTGAGTCTCCTCTGGCCCCTTCTTCCTGAAGTGCCCCCCTGGGCACTCCCCTTGCCCTGACCATGGGAGCCCCCTTTTGTGAATCCTCCGATTCACTGGAAAGACTCAGAGACCTCGGACCGCTGTCATCGCTGACATTTCCTTCGGACTCCTCCCCCTCGCTCTCCATTTCCTCCCTCTCCTGTGCCTCTGCTCCTGAACCCCTGACAATAAGCTTTGATTTTTCTTTCGGTGTTCATTCACCCACAAATAGCATAACGAAGTTTAATAAGTCTAAACTAGGCAAAAGAGTTTCTTTTGGGTTCCAACTACATAGAAAGAAGAATCTTGGATTTCGCTCATTTCAATTTGGGTTCTTTGGTGATAATGCACATTCACCCAGAAAACGCAAAGTTTATGTAATGAGACCAAAATAACAAAACAGCGTCTTTTTGCTTCCCTATGCATAGAAAGAAGACGAATAAGCTTTCACAGGGCTTATTTCAATTCTCATGGTGTTTTTTGGGTGTTCACCAGAATCAACCCAACCAAAGCAAAAAGGCCTTGTGGGTTCCATCTGCACTAAAAAAAGATGATAAAGCTCTGATTGGGCTTATTTCAAATTGGTGTTGTCAGAGCTGGCTCCAGGTCCCAGCTCACAGAGGACCAACGCTAGCCGGTAGTAATGTACAAAAGTCTTTATTGAAGTACAGTTTCCATTTTCAAGCCGCAGCGCCCCAGCTCTACGTCTAGGGTTAGATCGGCGAAGCTCCATCTGAATCTCCGCCCCCTGTACACCAGTTTAAGATTCTAGCCTTACTCCACCTCTTCCGTCTCTCCTTTCTCCTCTGGGTCCTGCTACCCCCCGGGGTCCCTTCCTTCCTGGATTCTTCTGACGCTGACGTTGACCCCCCTGACTCCTCCCGCTCTTTTCGGCGGGCTTTGGGACCTGGCTCCCTATCCGGGCTGCCAACTGTGCCGCCCTCCTGTACATTTGAACTTGGCGCGCGCGCCCAGCCTTCAACCTTCCTCTCGACCGTTTCCTCGCTCCCCGATGGAGGCGTGGCCAATCCTGACTCATGTCCTCCCGCTGGCAGTGTGCCGCCTGATCCCGATGCCTGGGACTCCTCCCCCCTACTGCACTCTGGTGTGGACGCTGGTCCTGATTTCCAACTGCTGCTCTCTGAGTCCCCTCTGGCCCCTTCTTCCTGGGGTGTCCCCCTAGGCACCCCCCTTGCCCTGACCATGGGAGCCCCTTTCTGTGAATCTTCCGATTCGCTGGAAAGACTCAGAGACCTCGGACCGCTGTCATAGCTAACATTTCCTTCGGACTCCTCCCCCTCGCTCTCTATTTCCTCCCTTTCCTGTGCCTCTGCTCCTGAACCCCTGACAGACATCCTTTTATATATTTGAACATGGCTATCATATCACCCCTTAACCTCCTCTTCTCCAGGCTAAACATGCCCAGCTCCCTTAGCCGTTCCTCATAAGGCATCGTTTCCAGGCCTTTGACCATTTTGGTTGCCCTCCTCTGGACACGTTCCAGTTTGTCAGTGTCCTTCTTGAACTGTGGTGCCCAGAACTGGACACAGTACTCCAGGTGAGGTCTGACCAGAGCAGAATACAGTGGCACTATTACTTCCCTTGATCTAGATGCTATACTCCTATTGATGCAGCCCAGAATTGCATTGGCTTTTTTAGCTGCCGCGTCACACTGTTGGCTCATGTCAAGTTTGTGGTCAACCAAGACTCCTACATCCTTTTCACATGTACTGCTCTCAAGCCAGGTGTCACCCATCTTGTATTTGTGCCTCTCATTTTTTTTGCCCAAGTGCAATACTTTACATTTCTCCCTTTCATCTTGTTTGTTTTGGCCCAGTTCTCTAATCTGTCAAGGTTGTTTTGAAGTGTGATCCTGTCCTCTGGGGTGTTAGCCACCCCTCCCAGTTTGGCGTCATCTGCAAATTTGATCAGGATGCCCTTGAGTCCATCATCCAAGTCGTTGATAAAGATGTTGAATAAGACCGGGCCCAAGACAGAACCCTGTGGCACCCCACTAGTCACTTTTCTCCAGGATGAAGAGGAACCATTGATGAACACCCTTTGGGTTAGGTCAGTCAGCCAGTTACAAATCCACTGAGTGGTAGCATAGTCAAGACCGCATTTTACCAGCTTCTTTACAAGAATATCATGGGGCACCTTGTCAAATGCCTTGCTGAAATCAAGGTAGGCTCTACATCCACTGTGTTCCCTTCATCTACCAGGCTTGTCAAAAAACGAGATCAGGTTAGTCTGACATGACTTATTTTTCAGAAATCCATGCTGACTATTGGTGATCACAGCATTCCTTTCTAGGTGCTCACAGACTGTTTGCTTAATGATCTGCTCCAGAATCTTCCCTGGTATTGATGTCAGAAGGGGAAGAAATGGAGGCAGTGAGAGATTTTACTTTCTTGGACTCCATGATCACTGCAGATGGTGACAGCAGCCACAAAATTAAAAGACACCTGCTTCTTGGGAGAAAAGCAATGACAAACCTAGACAGCATCTTAAAAAGCAGAGACATCACCTTGCCAACAAAGGTACGTATAGTTAAAGATGTGGTTTTCCCAGTAGTGATATATGGAAGTGAGAGCTGGACCATAAAAAGAAGGCTGATCGCCGAAGAATTGATGCTTTTGAATTATGGTGCTGGAGGAGACTCTTGAGAGTCCCATGGACTGCAAGAAGATCAAACCTATCCATTCTGAAGGAAATCAGCCTTGAGTGCTCACTGGAAGGACAGATTGTGAAGCTGAGACTCCAATACTTTGGCCACCTCATGAGAAGAGACGACTCCCTGGAAAAGACCCTGATGTTGGGAAAGATGGGGGGCACAAGGAAAAGGGGACGACAGAGGACGAGATGGTGGGACAGTGTTCTCGAAGCTACAAACATGAGTTTGACCAAACTGCGGGAGGCAGTGGAAGACAGGAGTGCCTGGCGTGCTCTGATCCATGGGGTCATGAAGAGTCGGATGTGACTAAACGACTAAACAACAACAATACTTTGATGTAAGACCATCCGGTCCTGGAGCTTTACTTTGTTTTATTCTCTTTATTGCCCTTTGAATTTCCTGTATTGTTATTGGGGTATTTAGTTGTTCTCTTTCTTCTAATGGGATCTGTTTTCCTTTACATGCTGCTAAGTATCTCTCTATTTTTTTTTTTATGTCTTCTTTATCTTTCCTGTAAAATTCCTTATAAAATCCTTGAAAGGCTCTCCTTATTTCTTTTTGGTCTTCCGTCAGATGTTCTCCTATCTTGATTTTGTTGATTATGTTTTGATTTTGACGTTTTCTTAGTTGCCATGCAATTAGATTCCCAGTTTTTAGCTGATTCAAAGTACTTCTGTCTCATTAGTTTTAATTTCCATTCCTCTTCTTGGTTCACTAACATGGAAAACTGGGTTTGTAACATTTTAATGGTTTGTTTAACTGGTTCATCTTTTAGTTTTGTTACTATTTTTTTCTCACTTTCTATGAACCAAGATTTCCTCTTTTTTCCTTTCTCTCTCTCTCTCTTTTTTTGAAGCTATTTTGCTGTATCAGGAAGCCTCTCATGACTGCTTTACTCGCATCCCATACTGTATCCAGTCCAGTCTCTTTATGTGAATTCTACTTAAAATATTCTTTTATTGCTTCTTTTGCCTTCTCCACTATTTTTGGATTCTCAATGTGTCATTCATCCTCCATCTGAAAGAAGATTGCTCTTTGCCTCTCAATTCCAAATATATTGAATTATGATCAGATAGAGTCTGTGGTGTAATCTCATTTTTACTCATTCTTGATACCAGTTCTTTGGAGACCCATGCATAGTGTATTCTACTTGAGCGTTGATGGGGTTCCAAAAAGAAAGTGAACTGTTTTGTGATTGGGTGCTTCAACCGCCAAATATCTACTAAGCCAAAATTTTCAACGGTCAAAGAATGTCTTAGGCAGGTTACCCTCTTTTGTGCTATTTTTCTTTGACATTCTCTTTCCGGCATTACCACTCCATTGCAATCCCCTATCAAAATTATCTTCTGATCCATAAAGTCCATCAGTCTTTCCTCTAATCTCTTTAAAAAATTCTGCCTTGTTTCCATTAGGTGTGTATATTCCCACTACAATTATCCTCTCGCCCTGCAGCATTATTTGTACCATGATCACTCTCCCCTCCTCATCTTTAGAGATCAGTTTAGGTTCTAATCTCTCCTTTATGCACAATATTACTCCTCTTTTTTTATTAGCATCTGAAGTTATAAACTCTTTACCCAACCTTTTGTTAATCAAGATATGTCTGTGTTTTTTAGCCACATGGGTCTCTTGTAAACAAATTACATTGAGATTCTTCTTTTTCAAAACATGTTCAGCTTTATTTGTTTTAGATTTCTCATTAAGGCCATTAATATTCCAGGTTATCAGTTTCAATGTCATTTCCTTAATTTACTTTTTGAAACAAAAAACTGTATTAGATTCGGGTGGTTTTGTTAGTATTGTCTTCCTCCTCTTCTTCCTCTTCCTCTTCTTCCTCTTCTGCTTCCTCTTCTTCTCCCTCTCCTTCTTCTCCTTCTTTGTTTCTGTCCTTCCTCTCCTTTTTATTCTCTTCAACGTAAGGATCTGCTCCATTCGATCTCGGACCAATAAGGCTTCCTTCCATCTTGCCTAATTCTTTCTCATATCTTCTAGAGCATTTCTTTACCTCCTGGAGATCTGTTAGTCTGAATATTTTATCTCTATACTAAAAAGAGATTCCTTCCGGAAACTCCCACCTATGTTGAATTCCATTTTTCTTCAGTAGTCACCAATTTTTTACATCCGTCTCTTTTTTTTCTGGCTGGGAATGGGGCGGAACCACAGCCAGGCAGGAAAGGAACTGAACCAGAGCCCCGACCAGGACGTCCCCAACCAGGCATAATTGTGAGGGTGTTGCTGGAACTCCCCAATGGACAGGCTATGGAGGTCTATGCCCTGTTGGACTCAGGAGCGAGTGCCAATTTCTTCAGCAGGGAGTTCACTGCGCAGCACCAATTGCACTTGCTGCCTTTGGATTTTCCACTACAAGTGACCACCATTGATGGGAGGGAACTTTTGGGAGGGGAAGTGACCCATCAAACCCCCCCATGAGAATGAGGATTTCGACGCATTCTGAAACGATTGCTTTCCATGTGGCCACACTGGTAGGCCCACCCATCATTTTGGGTATGAGTTGGTTGGCCATGCAAGATCCGGTGGTCTCCTGCCATCAGCGTAACCTGACGTTTGGATCGGCGCATTGCTTGGAGAACTGTTTGGGGGAGGGGATTTTGGTGACTGCCTCTATTCTGTCACTTGCTAGGCTTCGGGTGCCTATCCCCAGGATATGTCCGAGGTATTTTACTTCCTGCTTGCAGTATTGCAGCTTCTTAGGGGACACTTTGTGTCCTTTATATGCTAGCTCGAGAAGGAGGTGTTTTGTGTCTAATTTACACGCCCCCTCGCTGGTAGAACATATTAAAATGTCATCTACATAGAGCAGATAGGTAGACCAGACAGATGTACATCCTGTAAATCCTGGTGTAATATTGCAGAAAATATAGCGGGCGATTCCTCATAACCCTGGGGTAGTCTGGTCCAGATTAGTTAACTAGGTCCCCAGGTGAAGGCGAAGAGGAATTGACTCTCAGGGGCTAGAGGGATACTGAAGAACGCAGAGCATAGATCTGCAGCGCTGTACCATGTAGTTCCTGCCAGGATTGCATTTAAAAGGGAATTTGGGTTGCCCACCACTGTCTCAGGTGCTGAACAAATTGTTCATTCACCCACAAATAGCAAAGCGAAGTGTACTAAGCCTAAACAAAGCAAAACAGGTTGTTTTGGGTTCCATCTACATAGAAAGAAGAATCTTGGATTTCGCTTATTTCAAGTCGTGTACTTTGGTGTTAATGCACCTTTACCCTGAAATCGCAAAGTGTATGTAATGAGACCAAAATAACAAAACACCGTCTTTTCGCTTCCATATGCGTAGAAAGAAGACGAATAAACTTTGATTGGGCTTATTTCAATTCGCATGGTGTTCTTTGAGTGTGCACCAGAATCACCCCCAACCAAAGCAAAAAGGTGTTTTGGCTTCCATCTACAGTGGTACCCCGCAAGACGAATGCCTCGCAAGACGAAAAACTTGCTAGACGAAAGGGTTTTTCGTTTTCTGAGTTGCTTCGCAAGACGAATTTCCCTATGGGCTTGCTTCGCAAGACGAAAACGTCTTGCAATTTTGTTTCCTGTTTCTGAAAACTGTTAATACCCAGGGTGCATTGCTTCAAGAGGTGCAGTTGTGACTTGACTTCGAGGAGCAACTCATAGCATGCGGTGTGGTAGCCTTTTTTGAGATTTTTGAAGACTTCGGTGATTTTTGAAGCTTTTCCAGAACTTCTTTTGCAGCCATTTGGTAAGTTAAACTTTTGAAACTTTTTTGGGGGGGTTTGGATTTTGGGTTGGGGTGTTTGGAATTCAAGAACTTGGTGTTGGGTTTGCAAGAATCTGGAAGCTTGTGGGGTTTTTTCCTGATTTTTGGGGACCATTGGGACCATTGGGGCAAACTGCCTTTTTTTTTAAAAAAAAAGATTTCTGGGTTTGGATTTCTGAGTGGGGGGTGGCTGGGGGGTTCAGGGAATTGTTGAGAAGGGGTTTGCAAGAATCTGGAAGCTTGTGGGTTTTTTTCTGTTTTTTTGGGACCATTGGGGCAAACTGCCTTTTTTTTAAAAAAAAAAAGATTTCTGGGTTTGGATTTCTGAGTGGAGGGTGGCTGGAGGGGCCAGGGAATTGTTGAGAAGGGGTTTGCAAGAATCTGGAAGCTTGTGGGGTTTTTTCCTGATTTTGGGGGACCATTGGGACCATTGGGGAAAACTGCCTTAAAAAAAAATAATTCTGGGTTAGGATTTCTGTGTGGTGGGTGGCTGGGGGGGGGTAAGGGAATTGTTTTCTGGGAGGTTTGGTGCTTTTGAATTTTTTGGATGTGAAGCACTGATTTTCTCTTTTTTTGGGTTTGCGAAAGTAGGAGCTGTGCTGCCATGGGGCCTAAGAAGACTGCTGCTGCAGAGGCCGGCGAGAGGAAGAAGGAGAAGGTCACCCTGGAAATGAAGAAGGAAGCACGACGGTGGAATGCGTGTGACGGACCTCGCCAGGGAGTATGGGAGGAATCCATCCACCATTGGGACCTTCCTGAAGATGAGGGAGAAGATCCTTGCGACGGGCGTAGCCAAGGGAGTCACCAGGATCGTCAAGAACCGCCCAGCTGTTCTGGAGGAGGTGGAGAAGCTGCTGCTCATCTGGTTAGAAGAGAAGAGAAGCAGCATGCAGGGGACACAGTGACTGAGGCCGCCATTTGTGAGAAGGCCAAGGACTTGCACGCAGACCTCAACCAGCAACAGCCAGGAACCTCAGGCGAGCCTGTGGCCGGACTGTGTGGCACCAAGTGACTCTGATGCACCAGAGTCAACAGTGGTGCAGGACATTGTTTCCTTGGGGAGGACCATGGGCCTGGAGGTCACAGAGGAGGACATCAGCGAGCTGGTGGAGGAGCACGACCACGAGCTGACCACCCAGGAGCTTGTCGAACTGCAGGCAGAGGCTGCGCAGGAGCAGGCCTCGCTGGAAGAGGAGGAAGCAACTGAGGAACGGCTGTCCTCCAAAGAACTGAGGGACATTTGTCACAAGTGGAAAGATGTGCAGGCTTTTGCAGAGCGGCACCACCATGACAAGGACCTGACCCGTGACCTTGCGAACACTTTTGACACGAGGGTCATGTCGTCTTTCAGGCAGGTCCTGAAAAGGCAGATGAAGCAGCAGACCATGGACAGGTTCTTCACCAAGAAGCAAAGAGTAGAAGAGGAACCTTCTTTGAGTTGTCCCCCAGAGTCTTAGAAAATGTACAGTGCCCTTTGTTAAATGCTTTTCTGTCATGTTTAGAAAGTTAAGTTATTGTTCCTTCAATTTTTGAAATGCTCTTTACAGTATGTGTGACTTTAAAGAGCACTTAATAAACTGTTCTTGTACCAAATTTGGCTTTGTTTGGACTTTTTTTGACCATAGGAATGCATTAATTGATTTTCAATGCTTTCCTATGGGAAACCGTGCTTCGCAAGACGAAAAATTTGCTAGACGAAAAAACTCGCAGAACGAATTAATTTCGTCTTGCGGGGCACCACTGTCCATAAAAAGAAGATGATAAAGCTCTGATTGGGCTTATTTCAAATTGGTGTTTTTGGGGTTAGAATGCACATTCACCCAAAAATCGCAGAGTGAAATGTTTGTTATCAGCCCAAATCAAGCATAGGTGTTTTGGTTCCATCTGTATAGAAAGAGGACCAATAAGCTTTGATTGTTCTTTCGGTGGTCATTCACCCACAAATAGCAAAACGAAGTGTAATAAGGCTAAACAAAGCAAAACAGGTTGTTTTGGGTTCCATCTACATAGAAGAAGAATCCTCTGTGGGCCTGAGGTGTTTGAGATGGCATGAGCATTGCTTGCACCTGAAGCAGCTTGTACCTGAAGCAGTCCAGGCAGCACTGTGGGACACGATTCAAGAGAAGCTCCTCAACCACTACGCGCCAAAGCCGTCCAAGATTGCTGCCCGCCATGCGTTCTACCACCGGAACCAGTCAATTAACAACTACACTGCCACCCTCCGACAGGCTGCAATGCACTGCAAGTTCCGAGACTTAGATGATGCCCTGATGGATCGAATCGTCTGCGGGGTCCGGGACATCCGTCTGCAACGGTGTCTCCTCACCAAACCAGACCTCACGCTGCAGAAAGCCATTGAGGAGGCCGTGGCCTCAGAAGCTGTTGATCCTCAAGCCAGCAGACCGCGTCTTGCTAGGAAGCCAGTTCCAGTGCATCACGAAGAGGTCAGCAGTGAGGAGGCATCCTCAAGTGAAGACGATGATGTGCACCAGACAAAGCGGGAGTGCAGGAAGTTCCAACAGAAGTCCAAGGGCCAACCGGAATGTGCCGGCTGCGGAGGCAACCATTCCCGTGCCAAGTGTCGATTCAGAGATGCCATCTGTCGGAAGTGTTCCAGAAGGGGCCACATTGCTAAGGTCTGCCGATTGGCTCCGTCCGGCACCCCCCCTTCACCGACTCACAAGTCCAAGTCTTCACTCCAGTCTGCCAAGGAAAGCTGTTTCGCTCTCACCAACCGCCACTGCCCGTCTGGAACCACTATTGGCCAAACCGACTCGCCTACGCGACGCAAGCTAAACGTCACGGTGCTCATTGAAGGAGCTCCATGTGACATGGAGATTGACACTGGGTCTGCCCTGTCCATCGTGTCTTGGAGCACCATCAAAAGACTGGTACCCAGAGTGTCTAAAAGGCAACTCGACTCTCACCGCGTACACCTGAGAGACTACCAGGGAAATGACATTCCCGTGGTAGGCGTTGGCCGGTTCTGGATCACCTTCAAGGATTTTTCAGGCCTGCTCTGACTGGTGGTGGTCGAAGGTCAGCGGCCAAGCCTCCTAGGGCTAGACTGGTTTGATGGAAGTCACCGGCATCAACTGCATCTCTAACGCAGAGACTGAGGGTCTGGTCAAAGACTTTGCTGAGGTTTTTGAAGGCACTTGGGGCAATATACAGGTACGCCCATCTCCTTTAGCCTTGATCCACAAGTCGCCCCCATCAAGCTAAAGCCACGCCAGGTTCCCTTTGCTCTCAAGGCTAAGGTGGACGAACAACTGGACAAGCTGATCGCCCAAGCAGTTTTGGAGCCAGTTGACCACGCCAAGTGGGAAACCCCCATCGTCACGCCTGTCAAGCCAGACGGGTTGGTGAGAATCTGGGCTGACTACAAGTGCACGATCAACAGGGCACTTCAGCAGCACGCTTATTCGGTTCCTGTTGTCCAACACCTGCTGCATTCCCTGGGTGAGGGTAAGGTCTTTGCTAAGCTGGACCTTGCCCAAGCCTATCAACAATTGCCCATTGATGATGCCACTGCTGAAGCCCAGATGATCGTCACCCACCGAGGGGCATTCCGTTGCTGCCAGTTGCAGTTTGGGGTGAGTGTGTGTCAGGGGTTCAGGAGCAGAGGCACAGGAAAAGGAGGAAATAGAGAGCGAGGGGGAGGAGTCCGAAGGAAATGTTAGCGATGACAGCGGTCCGAGGTCTCTGAGTCTTTCCAGCGAATCGGAAGATTCACAGAAAGGGGCTCCCATGGTCAGGGCAAGGGGGGTGCCTAGGGGGACACCCCAGGAAGAAGGGGCCAGAGGGGACTCAGAGAGCAGCAGTTGGAAATCAGGACCAGCGTCCACACCAGAGTGCAGTAGGGGGGAGGAGTCCCAGGCATCGGGATCAGGCGGCACACTGCCAGCGGGAGGACATGAGTCAGGATTGGCCACGCCTCCATCGGGGAGCGAGGAAACGGTCGAGAGGAAGGTTGAAGGCTGGGCGCGCGCGCCAAGTTCAAATGTACAGGAGGGCGGCACAGTTGGCAGCCCGGATAGGGAGCCAGGTCCCAAAGCCCGCCGAAAAGAGCGGGAGGAGTCAGGGGGGTCAACGTCAGCGTCGGAAGAATCCAGGAAGGAAGGGACCCCGGGGGGTAGCAGGACCCAGAGGAGAAAGGAGAGACGGAAGAGGTGGAGTAAGGCTAGAATCTTAAACTGGTGTACAGGGGGCGGAGATTCAGATGTGTTACGATATTGAAGCAATGATGCTGCAAGCTGATTGCTTGGAAAAGTCATGTGATGTTGGGAGTGTCTGTGGGAAACAGACAGCACCGGAATTAGCTCAGAGTGTAATATGAGCTGCACAGGAAGTGCTTGTGGAGTCGTCTGCTGGAGTTTGAGGAGAGCAGACATATTTTCTGTAACACTGCAAAGACAGGAATAAAGCCATGTAAATACGTTTCTGTCTTATCTCTTTCCCCTGCCGGGGGGGCAGGAAAGAGTGGTGTGTTCTTCTCACGCTGAGAAGGATCGCCTATCGCGACCTCTGCCTGGTCCCTGCCGGGAGAGCAGACCGGGAGGTCAACAGGAGACCAAGCCGGGTGCCTGGGAGAGTTGCCAGTTTCTGCTGATAAAGGCTTGGAATCCAACATCATGGAGCTTCGCCGATCTAACCCTAGACGTAGAGCTGGGGCGCTGCGGATTGAAAATGGAAACTGTACTTCAATAAAGACTTTTGTACATTACTACCGGCTAGCGTTGGTCCTCTGTGAGCTGGGACCTGGAGCCAGCTCTGACAGTGTGGCTCCTGGCATCTTCCAAAGCCTTATGAAGCGTCTCCTGCAAGGGCTTCCGGGCATGATACCATATTTTGATGACGTCTTGGTGTCTGCAGACTCACACCAGCAGCTGTTCGAGCGCCTCCGTGCCGTGCTGACCAGGTTCCAGGAGGCTGTACTCCAGGTAACGAGGGAGAAGTGCCAGATCGCCGTTCCAGAGGTGGAGTTCCTGGGCTATCTTATCGACGCCTCCGGCCTTCACCCGACCACATCCAAGATCCACGCTATCCAGCAGGCCCCCATCCCAAAGAACAAGACGGAGTTGCAGGCGTTCCTGGGACTGCTGAACTTTTATAACATGTCCCTGCCCCACAAAGCCACGGTGGCTGAGCCTTTCCACCGACTCCTCAGCACAAAGACACGTTGGTCCTGGGGTCATCGGGAAATGGCGGCCTTCAACGCGGTCAAGGCTCTCCTTTCATTGGACAGTGTGCTGGTACAGTACAGTGAAGCCAGGCCGCTCTTCCTTGCCTGCGATGCCTCAGCTTTTGGCATCGGCGCTGTCCTTAGTCACCAGACGGAAGAGAAGCACCGCTCGCCTACTTTTCCAGGACGCTATCTCTGACTGAACAGAATTACAGCCAGCTCGACAAGGAGGCACTGGCACTTGTGGCTGGAGTGAAGAGGTTCCATGAATACCTCTACGGCAGGACTTTCAACCTCATCACCGACCATAAGCCGCTCCTGGGCCTCCTCGCCGATGATCGACCAACTCCACCTGTCCTCTCGCCATGCATGCTGCGATGGACTGTTTTCCTGGCTGCCTACCATTACCAGCTCGTCCATCGCCCAGGGAAATCGATGGGCCATGCCGACGCCCTCAGCCGTTGCCTTCTTCCAGCATTTGTGGAAGACCTGGTTCCAGCTTCATCGCTCCTCCTGAGGATCTTCCAGCAGCGCCTGTATCGGCTGCCACTGTGGCCTCCGCATCTGCCGAGGATCACACCATCAGCCATGTGCTCAACTGGGTGTGGGGGGTGGCCACAAGGGCCTTTTGCATCGGTGTTCCAGCCCTTCGCAACCAGACAACACGAACTCTCGGGTCATCGTGGCTGTCTGCTGTAGGGAGACCGCGTCGTGATTCCTCAAAGACTCTGTCAACTCATCCTTGAAGCTCTGCATGTTGGCCACCCAGGAATCATCAAAATGAAGGCGTTGGCTTGGTGTTACGTCTGGTGGCCTAACATGGACGATGCCATCACTGCCTGGGTTTCCGCCTGCCAAGCGTGCCAAGAATTGAGGCCGGTGCCACCGGCAGCTAAGGGACACACCTGGGAGACGCCCAAGACACCCTGGTCAAGGGTGCACATTGATCTGGTCAGCCCCTTTCGCGGCCGGACCTTTATGGTAGTGGTGGACGCCTATTCCAAATGGCTGGAGGTGGCCCTGATGCCCTCCACCACTACCCAGGCAGTTATACGGGTGCTGCGAGGCCTCTTTGCAGCGCATGGGTGTCCTGATGTCCTCATCTCTGACAACAGACCGCAGTTCACCTCAGGCACTTTTGAGCGATACCTTTTGGGACTGGGCATCCGCCATGCCCTAACGGCACCATTTCATCCATCCAGCAACGGGCAAGCAGAGAGAATGGTGCGCTCAGCAAAAGAGGCACTGGCATGCCTGGACCAGGGAGACTGGCATGAGCGGGTTGCTGAATACTTGTTCGTGCAACACATCAACACATCACCGCTCATGTGGCCACAGGGCGGAGTCCTGCCGAACTGCTTATGGGTCGCCACCTCAGGTCTCCGCTCGACCGGCTACACCCGAACTTTGCCGTGGCCAAACCCCCAGGCTGTGTCAATGCGCCACGATAATTTGTTCCAGGAAACCAGGTCTTTGCCCGAAACTTTGTGGGGGACATTCCTTGGGTGCCAGCCACAGTAGTGGGAGTCACTGGACCTCGCTCATACCAGGTGGCATTCGCAGATGGACGTTTGTGGTGCCAGCACATAGACCAGCTTAGGCGCAGGGTTGGGGACTTGAACACTACCGCAGTGCCCCCAACTGCGCTCATGGCTCTGGAACAGACACTTACAGATGGCGAGGCTCCACCTACACCTCTCTCACAAACTGCAGGCGTGGAGCCGAACCAAGCCACTTCAGAGGGTCTGCCGGACTTCCCACAGACTCAGACCACTGCCGTGCCTGACATTCCACCAACTCCACTTGTGGAGGTTCCATCCACAGCAGTGATTCCAGGGGACTTGGATTCTAGGGTACCGCTCCCCGGCAGTCTGGTAGAGTTTCCAAGCGCCCAACTTATTTAAAGGAGTATGTTGTTGGACATGTGATACTGTTGGTCTAATGGAAGTATGTGAAATGTAACCAATATGCTTTTGTGCCTAATTGAACCATTACGCATAGTGCTGTATATAAGGAAACCATTACGATTGTAACTAACACCTTATCTCGGTGGGGAGGGGTGTTATGTACTGAAGTTCTCACCCTGGGCCAGCAGGGGGATACTGTAGATAGTTATGCAAATAAGGGATCAAAAGTGACGTTCAGTGATTGGATAGTTTTGAAAGTTGTTACAATTATGTGTACTGGAGCTCTATATAAGTAGGCTGACTGAACCCTTCAGCTCAGTTCTGTTCTGGCCTCTGAATAAACAAGAGCTGTTTGAAGAATCGCTGTGTAGTCTGATATGTTTACCCACAACTTAACACTAACCATAACCCTAAACGAAACAAGACCCTAACGCTAAGCCTCTGCCTAACCCTGACCCTGACAACCCCTTCATCTTACCCTTACCTTCTAATTCTAACCCCTAACCTTTTCCCACTAACACTAACCCTAACCATCTCCCCCCAACCCAAACCCTCTTCCCATAACCCTAACACCCTAACCCTAAACCATACACTCTAAGCCTAAGCCTCACCCTAACCCTAACCCTAATGCTACCCCCAACACTAACCCTAAACGAAACACAACCCCCAACCCAACCTTAACCCTAACCCTAAACAAAACAAGATTTCTGTGATTCTAATGGTATTGTGTCAATTTTATGTTATTGATCATTTCAAAAAGGAAGCAAATCACTCCTAACCAAGGAAACCCCGGAGGAGATACAAAAACAATGAAAAACTATCACCATAATGACAAATTCACCACAAAACTTGAAAGAAGCAGAATAACCCAAAACAAAGAAGAAACATCAGAATCATTAAAACCAATTGAGGTGAAGCAAAGTCACCCTTAATTGAACAAACAACACCAAGAAAAGCAAAATCACTAGAAACATGACTTGCACACAATACATAGCAGATAAGTTTACACTGGTTTGGTTGTTTCTGGTGGAATTGCTTTTCAGTATTTAACTTGTTTCTTTGTGTTCTTTTCATGTAGTTTCTGTTTGGGGTGGTTTCCTTGGTTTGGGGTGGTTTACTTGCTTTTCAAAATTATCAGACATAAATATGACACTAATGCCATCAGAAGGGCAAAAATTGGAAACCCACCCCAGAAATGACAAAACACCGGAGGAGACACAAAAATTGTGAAAAGCCATCGCCAAAATGCCAAATTCTCCACAAAACACGATAGAAGCAGAATAACCCAAACCACAGAAAAAACCGTCATAATCATCGAGGAGAAGCGGAACCACCCTAAACTGAACACGCAACACAAGGAAAAGCAAAATAATTAGAAACATAACATGTACGCAATATTTGCGTATCAGTTTGAGGGTTTCTAATGAATTTGCTTTTTTCTTTGGGTTCTTTTGAAGTAGTTTCTGTTTGTGGTGGTTTCCTTGGTTTGGGGTGGTTTGCTTGCTTTTCGAAATTATCAGACATAAATATGACACGATACCATCAGAAGCACAAAAATTGGAATCCCCTCCCAGTAATGACAAGACACCAGTTTAGGGGTTTCTAATAAATTTGCTTCTCAGTATTTTGCTTGGTGTTCACAGGACCACAAGGTGATTGCTGTTAGGTGTCGCCCTCTAGTGGCACCTTTAAAGATATTTATGTATCGCCACTGCATCGAGGCCTCTATTCCACGTGAAAGTTACGCCATGAAGCACACCTTGCAATGATTTTTTATTGACTGGAAACAGAGCAACTGCTGCTTACAGCGTCCCTGGGATCATTTCCCTCTCCTAAAATGATGTGGCTGCGCTTTTTTTCCTCTCTTCCACCATGGAGTCCTACATGGAGGCACTTCCGCTAGTTATTTCCATCTCCTAAAATGGCGCCGGCGACGCTTTCTGCCCTCTTCCAAAATGGACTCACTTCCGTGGTTATTTCCCTCTTCTAAAATGGTGCCGGCGGCGCTTTCTTCCCTCTTCCAAAATGGACTCACTTCCGTGGTTATTTCCCTCTCCTAAAATGGTGCCGGCGGCGCTTTCTTCCCTCTTCCAAAATGGACTCACTTCCGTGGTTATTTCCCTCTCCTAAAATGGTGCCGGCGGCGCTTTCTTCCCTCTTCCAAAATGGACTCATTTCCGTGGTTATTTCCCTCTCCTAAAATGGTGCCGGCGGCGCTTTCTTCCCTCTTCTACTATTCACATCCGGAGCTCGAAGCAGGGACGGCCCACCCACCGAGCTCGGGGCACAGGCGCTGGGATTGCTTCGATCTCCTCCCTGTCCCGGGGGCTCTTTTCAAAAACCTCTTGCCCCAGCCCCAACGAGGTAATCGTCTCTTCCTGGTACAATGTATAATTTATTACCTTTCTTAAGATAGCTCCTTTTTAGGTCCCAAAATAATCTGCCAGGTGGTCATGGCCAATAGGCATTACCTTGATGCTGCTAATGACCTACCATGCTAAATTTTACCAAAGACTAAAGAAAAATGCATTTTAAGAACAGAGGCTAATTTGGAAGCTGTCTTACATATGGAAAGCTTTCCTTTTCCAGACTTTAGAAGTTTTACGCATGCACACATTTAAAAAAAGTGTTTGATGAATTAATGGTTAAAAAGATAAACATAAAGGTAAAGGGACCCCTGACCATTAGGTCCAGTTGTGGCCGACTGGGGTTGCGGCGCTCATCTCGCTTTATTAGCTGAGGGAGCTGGCGTACAACTTCCGGGTCATGTGGCCAGCATGACTAAGCCGCTTCTGGCGAACCAGAGCAGCTCACGGAAACGCCGTTTACCTTCCCGCCAGAGTGGTACCTACTTGCACTTTGACGTGCTTTCAAACTGCTAGGTTGGCATACAGAGCTGTAAAAGCATTATTTTTAAAAAAGTGAACAGCCTATATTAAGTATGGGGAAAGGGTAAGGCCAACAATTGAACCAAACTTTAATTTTCTGGTATTTTTAGCAGTCATTCAAATTACAGAACTAGGATTCTACGACAGCAGCTCATGCCACAGCTTTGGAATCCATTGTCATTTCTCAGAATAGAGGAAGCTGCCTTATATCAGAACCATTAGTCCATCTAGATCAAAATTGCCAACACTGGCATAAGCTCTCCAGGCAAAAATCATTCCCAGTCCCAAGAGGCCCAGGTGGCCTCAGTAGCACAGAGAGCCTTCTGCCAGCTTCAGTTTGTGGCCCAGCTACGCCCCTATCTGCACAGGGATAGCCTCACTTCTGTGGTCTATACTCTGGTACCCTCTAGGTTGATTTACTGCAACATGTTATACATAATTCTGTCTTTGAAGACGGTTTGGAAACTTCAGCTGGTGCCTTGGCCAGATTGCTCACCAGAACAAGATGGTTTGAGCATATAACACCAATCCTGGCACAGTTGCACTGACTACCGATTAGTTTCCGGGCCCAATTCAAAGTGCTAATGTTGAGCCTTACACGGCTCAGGACCCTTAAGGGCCACTTCTCCCCATACAAACTGATCCAGACCTGCACCGTTCTAGTCTCTGAGACCCTTCTCTATGCCACTCCTCCCAGAAAGATTTTGAGGGTGGCAACAAGAGAATGGACCTTTTCTATGGTAGGTCCCTGATATGGAATGCTTTCCCCAGAGAAGCTCACCTGGTGCTAATATAAGAATTAGAGACCCACGGTGTGTGTGTGTGTGTGTGTGTGTGTGTGTGTGTGTGTGTAGTTCTTCATTGTTTCACTGTTAACTGCAAGAAACCCTATCTACCCTGAAAATGGTACAAATGGTCATTAAGGATGTTGTTCTCAGTTCTTTTTTTTCAGGGGTTACTCAAGGATACGCAGTACCTGTAACTCTTTTTTTGTAGTTAAAAATGTGGCACTTACTGTAACAACTTCGTGGCGAGTACATGCACCTATTTTTATAGAAAAAAGCACTGGTTCTCATTAGCATCAAAGTGTAAATCCAAGTATCTCCTTGAAGCTTTTTGAGATGGCTCAGGAATGAAGGGAAGTGAAATAGGGACTGGAATGTAAACAATACTCATGAAGACCTGGTTGCCAGGGCAATGGTGACAGAAGTGGGACATTTGAGGCCAAAGGCCTGGGCACATGTAGGCCACTGCAAGGTTATTGTGGGTGTGAGGATACCAATAAGGAGCCATGTGTGCTATACTTCTCATGACCTGTAACCTTTCCCGTTGTATGTAGAAGAATGTTTGTTTTAAGAATGTTTAGATGTTTTTTATGGCTCGTTGTGTGCTGCCTGTATAAGCCTTGTTCTAATTCTCCTCATGGCAGAGGACAACCACGTTAAGTTGATCTCTGCCCTATTGCAATAGTTACAATAAACATTGAGTCCCTCCTGGATGCTGGACTTGAGTTCATTTCCGTGTTTGATTTAAAGTGTGGTTCCGCTCCTGGATAGCGAACAAAGTGGTGTAGACATCATTGCATGTCTTTAGACATCAGGTAAAAACATTCCGGTTTACCAAAGTTTATGGCTAGTAAATAATCTATGGCCTGTGAAAGTGCAAGAAAGGACTGTTATGGTTCTTTACTATTAAACTGTTTGTCAGTATGCTTCTTACTATGTTTTAATTTTATAAAACTATGTTTTAAGGACGCGCTGTGGGTTAAACCACAGAGCCTAGGACTTGCCAATCAGAAGGTCGGAGGTTCGAATCCCTGTGATGGGGTGAGCTCCCGTTGCTCGGTCCCTGCTCCTGCCAACCTAGCAGTTTGAAAGCACGTCAAAGTGCAAGTAGATAAATAGGTACCGCTCTGGCGGGAAGGTAAACGGCGTTTCCGTGCACTGCTCTGGTTCGCCAGAAGCGGCTTAGTCATGCTGGTCCACATGTCTGCGGACAAACGCCGGCTCCCTCGGCCAATAAAGCAAGATGAGCTCTGCAACCCCAGAGTTGGTCACGACTGGACCTAATGGTCTAGGGTCCCTTTACCTTTACTATTAGACTGTTTGTCAGTATGCTTCTTACTATGTTTTTATTATGTTTTATCATTGATGTTTTGTAATGTGTTCCTAATGTTGTACACCACCCTGAAATCTTTTGCTAAAAGAATATATAAAAATTGAATTATTAACATTGATAATAATATTTCACTCATGCACTTGCAAAGAGGTTGGATAAAGTTGGCTGGAAGTGCTGTAAAAATGATACATGGAGCAAGAGCAGCAAACAAATGAGAGAAAGGAGGTCAGCTTAGTTCCCATCTGGTTTATAGGAGAATAGAATAGTGGGAAAACATTCCTATTACAGGATAAATAATACATTGAAAAAAGGCAGTTTAGAGCCTGGTTCTTATGCATTCTTATTGTGAAGTGAGTGAGTTCAGTGAGTCTTCTTCCCAAGAAAGTGGTTTTTGGCTTGTGGTGCTCATCTAGATTAGGAGGAGAGAGAGCTAAGAACCAGCATTTCTCTTAGAGGAAATTCTGTGTATGTGTTGTGGGCAGGAGGCACCCTCAACCTCGAGACTGATGTGAAGTGCCATAATTTCACCACCAGCAGACAACAAGACAAATAACATATTTGCTGGCAGGAGACAAACTGTAGCAGAACAGAAATGGTGCTGCATGCAGCAAATAAGAGGTTAGGATAGAAAACGATACCTAAGCAGCCCAGTCTCACTCTCCCTTTCATACCTTGAATCACCTGGGTATGGAGGGCGAAGGGATGCACAGAGCTCATGAACATAATCAATGTAGCCTACATTTATCAATTGAGAGCATAATGAATGTGGTTTGATGATAGGCATGTTAGAAGGTACATTAGTCATCCCAAGCTGACAAAATCCAAAACTGCGATCTAAATTGGATTTATTTATTTATTTACGCAAAGCAAGTAACATGTAAGCAAGTTACATAGATTGCCCTATAAATTCACTCTTTGGAAGGCTCTTCAATATACACTGGTAAAGCACAATATTAAAAACAGCTCTCTCATTTTGCATTTCATTCTCAGTGTAAATAGAATAGTAGCAAGAAAAATAAATATTTATGGAGCTTTGTAAAAAAAAAGGTAATACTTATAAAATTATAAAACTGTTTCTTATATGAGCAAAAAGAGCATCTTAGCCTTCTTCCCAATAATCTTCTGCAACAGAAAGCGAATTAAGTGGTGGGGTGAGAAACACTTCACCCTATGCTAGCCAGTTCCTTAGAAATAAAAATAAAACACTAGTAATGCACACTGGAAGGAGGAAGAATAGAGAAAGGATTTTGCCAAGAACCAAGGCAGACCCCCTGTCTCACAAAGGAGGGCTTTCCTAAGTCAAGAGCTATCTAGCCCCCCTCCCCAATTACCTGACGCTGGCATAGCCCAAACGTGTTCAAAGTTCATCAGAATCTCTCCCTCTGAAACAAGCTATTTACACCTGCTTCCTGACACTGTGTCACAATGGAATTATTTGGAGGTGGGTCTACCCAAAGGGGCAAGTCACCTCTGTGGCCTGTGAGTCCTCCCTCACTCTTTGAGTAAACAAACTGGAGGTGTGCCATGAGAATACTCAGAGTGACGAATCCCAAGACTGAACCGTGGGGCTCTGGGTTTGTCGGCGGTGACCAGCTCCGCATTGTAGTCAGGGGGTCCTGGCGTATAGTTCTTGCTGGAGGAAGCAAACCTTTGGGAGATGCTGTAGGATGGCTGGTGGCACAGGTAAACATCTGGTTCAGGTATGGTATACATTGCCGGGCCAGGCCCTCTCACCAGGTCTTTAGCATAGCCCCACACAGAGGCACTGGATGCCATTGAGAGGCAGGGAGCTGCAGGTTTGACAGGTAGCTTTGGACCCAGTGTCTGTGGAAGGGTGTATTGGTTGGGTGCTGGGTTTGGGCTGCTCACCCAGTAGTGCGTTCGAAGGCCCATAGTGTACGCTGGTGCATTCGACTCTTCAAGTGGGTGTATCTTCTCCACGTAATACTCATTTGGGGCAGGCGTACAAGATATAACTGCAAGCCAAGAGCAGATAGGTGACACCCCTCACTTGGTGCTCCCCACTGTCGAGCATGTGGATAAACCTGTGGGTACATCATATTCTACAGGCGCACAGGAGGAGGCAGGAATGATGGACGTAAAATCTGACAGGTGAGAAACATTGAGGCTTAAAGAGAAGGAGCAATCTGCCATGCAGGGTTTGTTTGTTTTTTAAGTTGCTGTTTTACGTGCTAATGTTAGGAGTAAAAAACCCCCACTTATTGATCTATTAGTACAGTAGATCCTAATCTGCCATTGATGTTTCTCAAACGAAAGGGGAAAGCATTCCCCATGTATTTGCTCCTCCTTGTAGATGACAAGCCTTGCATATTCTCTCTCTCTCTTTCTCTCTCCAAATTTGAGAATTCTATTTGTTCTTAAGCTAAATCATTTGTAAACTGTTGTGACTTTGAGGATGTTGAAGGAAGAGGCACTATCCTCCTTGCCTTGACTGAAAATCCCCCCCACTTTTTAAAATCATGGCATTGTCCTCCAATCTCCTCTCCTAGCAGCCTTTCCAACTAAGTGCATCACATGTGGAGTTAAGAGTGCGCTGCTATTAATCTCTTCCATGACATCTTCCCTTGCAATTCACTGTCATTTAGTGTAATTCCATAGGTACCCTCCAGACTACTTCCTAGATTATGACTCTAAAGCAACATAACCCTCTTGTTTTCCCTTATGCTGTTTTTGGTGGGTCTCCTTTCTGTCCGTTCATCAGCCACATGCTCAACATCTTATGGTCCGTTGGCATCAGGAAGATGAGACTTCCAGCGTGATTGACCAGAATGTTGCAACATGATTGCTGGCAGGAGTGAGACCTTGTCAGCATATAACACCTGTGCTCAAAGATCTGCATTGGCTGCTGATTTGCTACCAGGCCAGGTTCAAGGTGTTACTATTAATATATAAAGCACATGGAAGAACCCTTTGCCTAGAGGACTGCCCTCTGTAAGTATTCTGGTGCAACAGGACACTTAGACACCCTAATGGTAAAAAGTGTTTTTCAACCCAGTTGACTTGGGTGCTGAGCCAAGGGGGCATAAAATAATAATAATAGTAATAATATTGGTAGTAGCAATAGTAGTAGTAGTAGTAATAATAATAATAATTAATACTTATATTCATGTGGGTACCTACTGAGAAACCCCATTAAAAAGCAACTGTACCAAAAGGAATTACTGTGGAAATAAAATATATTGGGGGAAGTGCCAAATTTTGTCCTCACTTAGAAAACCATATTACCAAAGTTTACCCCTGCTCTCTGTCATTCATACACAAATCCACATGCATGCAGGTAAAAGGTAAATGTAAGGTAAAGGACCTCTGGGCAGTTACTGTAAGTCCAGTCAAAGGCGTCTATGCGGTGTGACGCTCATCTCGCTTCAGGCTGAAAGAGCAGACAGCTTTCTGGGTCATGTGGCCAGCATTCTGGTGCAACGGGACACTGTAATAGAAGCTAGAGTGCATGGAAACTCCGTTTACCTTCCCGCTGGAGCAGTACCTATTTATCCACTTGCACAAGTATGCTTTCAAGCTACTAGATTGGCAGAAGCTGGAACAGAGCAACGGGAGCTCACCCTGTCTCAGGGATTCGAACCACCAACCTTCTGCTCGGCAAGCCCAAGAGACTCAGTGGTTTAAGACCACAACTCCACACATAATGCTCCCACACATCCATTTTCATGCATAACACACCTGCTCAGTCACTCACACTCATTCTTTTTCTTTCCCTCTCTTGCATGTTCAGGGATTGACCAACAAGCCTTCTTTGCACAAGGTGAGAAAGAAACATTTTCATCACAAAATTGCACAGATGCCACTCCAGCCCCATCTTGACCATCATAGTATCTCTCATCTTTCAACTTACATGGCCGCTTTCTCTCTTGCACCATGCGGAATGAAACTGGTCTCCATATCCCTAGACGGGAAATGCTTGGGTCCACATAGTAGCAGGGCCCAGGACTCTCCGTGATCGAGATCACTTGCAAAGGAAAGAAGAATTGTCTGCATGAGGCATGGTGTGGATTCTGAGCTATTTAGCTTGGTTGCAATGACTGACTTCCTGTCTGATATCAATTAAAGGCACCCACTAGCTAGATAGCAGTGAATATGTTAAGCTCCGCCCCCTGCACCTCCATTCCTGTTATCCTTCAACATGGCTTAAGTGTAGATCATCCTCTTCCCACTAAGGTCCACAGCTGTACAACTGAGAACCCTGATTTTGGTGCAGCCATAATTTTACTATGAAGGGCCCTAAATCAGCAGTATAAGACCCTCCAGCCCTTGCTGGACTACAACTCCTATCATTCTTGACCATGCTGACTGGGGCTGATGGGAGTTGTAGTCAAGAAACAACTACATTAGCCACATACATGCAGTGCCATTGATCCAGTTGGAATGGAAACTTTGGAAAGCCACCCAGCTCTTGATCATGGATCATGCAGGTCCCATCAACTGTGGCCACGATAATTAGAGAGTCCCCAAAACACAGGTTGTCAATCTCTGTTCAAATGTTTTGCCAGCAAATTTAAGAGTTGTTTAGCCAGCTTCACCCTGTGGGTCAGTTAATGCTGTTGGGAAAACCCAAATAACACAGAACCTAACTTGTCAGCATCTTACATCTTTCACTGGATTTCACACGCATTGTGTAGGCTGGCTCAGCATACTTGGTGAAGTCATGGTCCTTAATGCCAGTGAGAGGCTGCCTACCATACTTCCCAGGTCCTGGCCCTGCAAGAGAACCACAAGGGGGGAGGGGGATAAAATAATGGGAAGACAACCCGGAACCATTAGCATATGAGCTGCCACACTGGGTAATAGTAAAAGGGCAAAATGGAATAATATATTGTGTTGAATAATATATTGAATAATATATTGGGTTGTGGAGCTACAGCTCTCCAGGTGTTGCTGCACTGCAACTCCCATCATCTCTGACCATTGAACCAGACTGGCTGGGGCTGATGGAAGTCCCACAACATACTTTTCTTCTCCCTCTGGTAAAATCTCGCTAGCCTTGAGCCAGGATATTTGCATTGCAATAGGAAGTGAGCATTACAAGGCACCTGAATTCTTCTGTGGCTCGGACAATAATTCAAGCCAGAGAAGATTTCCCATTTTACTCAACTACATATGCTCTGCCTGTAATCTTCCAACCCCCTTCCTTCATCCCCTTTAAACAAGCGTTACCCTGGTAGGACAACAGCAGTGGTGACATACCAGCCACAGGAAAAGGAAAACAAAAGGGGAAAAAATATTATTATTAGCCTGACTCCCTCCTTTGGCAATCTTCACAGAACTCTAGCCCAATGGTTGCCATCAATTTGATTTGAATTAATTTTATAATGAAATGATTTTAGAATGTTGTATTATTTTATTGTTGTTAGCTGCCCTGAGCCCAGCTTCGGCTGGGGAGGGCGGGATATAAATAAAATTTATCATTTATTATTATTTATTAACAAGGAAATATGCACTGTCTCGCATGCTAGCAGTACTCTTGGAAGAAAGTTCTGATGGTGACTGAGAAATGTAGATCAGTTTCCTTCTTTGGATCAAGCCAGCCAGCCACCAAGTCCAGCATCCTGTTCTCACAGGGGCTAACCAGATGCCAGAGGGTTTTTCAACAATGCTGTTGAACACATCCAGATTGGCAAAGATATAGGTACCTCTGTATTCCTGATCTCCTTCTCTCTCTTGCCCCATCTATTCCCACAGCTCACCTTTATACTTGGCACTGATGGACGCATACTGCTTCTTGATGGCCGGCACTCTGGCTGGATGCTTAGAGATACCAGAAAGACAACTAACAGGCTGAGCTGCACCTTTGGCTCTGGAAGTCAGCATTGGAGTGTGCCCACTGCAGTGGGGAGTCGTATGTGTCACCAGTGCTCTGGGGAATGAAAGTAAATGAATGAATGCAAGTCCAACCTGCAATAAAATGTTGCACCATGGAGTGTTGCAGCTCAGGGTTCCAGCTACTCCGTTCTACCCCACCCCAAACAGTATTCAATTTCCACTAAGTATTCTAAGTTCACATTGGGCTATTTGGGGAGGGGGGGGGTGTTCTCCTCTGAGGGATCTTATCCTATCCTAGCCTATCTTCAAACCTTGCCGTTTTCTCCAGGCTTGCTGAGCCCTCCGTCTTGCACAGATGGTGCTGTTTTGGCCACATAAGGACCATAAGTGCTAAAAGAATGGAGATTGCTGCTTGTTTATGTGATTTAAGGGCATGTCCCTAGGCCAGGGTAGCCAACATCCCAAGAGCTTGTTGGACTCCAACTCCCATCAGCCCCAGTCACCATGGGATGATGGGAGTTTTAGTCCAACAACAGACAGAGAAGAGCCCCTTTGCAGCCCCTGCACTGTAAGGGCTGAGGGAATTAGGGTGAATCCAGAGGTCTGGGTGCCTTTGTTTATTTAAACCAGGAATGGGAGGCTCAGCCCAGGAGCCACATGCCACCAACCAGACCTCTCTCTCTCTGACCATTAGCACTCTCTCCATGTCACAAGCCTCCCTGCCCCTGCTTTGTGCCCTCTTCAAGTGCTTTTGCCTGACTGGAATGTGAGATCAAAGCTCTTGCTTTCCTGGATGAAGATGGGGGCAGGGGTAGGTATAGAAACTTGGGGGGTTTGTGGAGCTGGATTATAGCCTAATGCACAGAGTCCCTCCTGTTGCTCCATCCAGTTTTTGTCTCTAACCCCATTCAACACTGGTACATGGCCCTCAGATGGTTATCAAATATGGCCCTTGCACTAAAAAAAAAGGTTACCCACCCCTGATTTTACTGCCCCTCCAGCCTGCCTTTCAACAACAAGGTCCCTAAGGCAGCTCAGAACAATTTAAAATGAACAACATGGAATGAAATTGCAACCATAAAATATAATTACAAGCAGCTCAAGCAACAGTAGCACGATCCCAAACAGCAGAAGGAAAACAATAGAGATGATTAATAGCAAAATAGCCATGTAGAAAACACATCAAAAGAAACATGCAAGGGGAACCAGCAGGCAGGAGTTGGGGAAATAGTTTCATGTGTGTTAATAGCATTAAGCAAAGCCCCAATAAACAGCGCTTAGTTTAACTATGGAACTCCCTCCCACAGGAGGCAGTGCTGACCACCAACATGGATGGCTTTTAAAGAGGACTGGATAAATTCACAGAGGAGGATAAAGCTATCAATGACAACTAGTCAGGATGACTATGTCCTGCTTCTGAATACCAGTTGCTGGAAACATGGGAGGAGAGTGCTTGGATCCTGCTTGCAGGGGGCGAGCTAAGATGGCGTCGTTAGTGGTAGCTCTATTCTGTGCTCCGCGTTGATATATAGTTTTATCAGTATCTATCAGCACTTTTAAAGCCTTTTTTTTTTTTTCTTTCCTCTTTTTTAATCGAGCTTAGCAGTTTTAAATTATCACTCTCTTTTATTAAGTGCCAAAGGCCTATTTTTATCCAAAAGAAGCTCAGCAAGCCGCCCTATCTTCACGAAGCTGGTAACTAGCAGACGGGGGAGGCCAGCTACTCCTCTGGAAGGACGCCGAGCTTTTTATCTATAAAAAAGGAAGGAATTGAAGCTGCTATAACCCCAAGAAACACAAGGCAAGTTCAACCCGATAATTATTCCAAGGGGCTTTTGTTTTCTTTTTTCTGCTTCGTCATTCTGCCTAGCTACTTTACTGGTTACGTTGTGAGGCTGTTGAATGAGGGAGAAAGACCTAGCTGAATTTTAAACTAAGCAAGGCACAGTATGAAAGCTTAAGACCAGTAATATTCTCTAACACTTTAAATGACTGATACTTCACAAGCCCCGATGTAAATTGCCGGAGAAACTAACAAGTTGGAGAGGTTGGAGAGGTTTAGGAGGCAATTTCCACAAATCGGCACTTCTGCTACTGTTTACTCCAGCTTAGAACAAAAGATAAGCCGCCGTTAAGCAAGCACCCCCTACCATACACCCATATATACCCATATACCCACTATACCCACTATGGTCCTCACCAGGAAAAAATACAAGGACCAAGGAATTTTGCCTAGGTCACCACAGAGCCCGTTGGAGCGACGAAGGAGACAAAGTAAAATTACCAGCTACTTTCCTCAAAAAGACTCGAGCAAGAGAACTCAGAATGAGAGTATCCTAGATGTAGCTATGCCTTTGCCACTCACAGTGTTGGATTGGTCAACACAGCTAAAGGACTTGCAAACAAACAACAAGAGGACAAACCATCCAACAAATCTGGCCCAAGAACTTGCCATAGCAGAGAACGCTACAAAGGCTAACACAGCCAACACACCTGATGTCAATCCTCATTTGTCACCGCTGGAACTTGGAGGTAATCTTTCAACCCATTGGTTGAAAGCCAATGACTGCGGAACAGAAATGTGGGGTGATTATCTTCAGGAGCAGATATACCAGATTTCTAAGGATCTCCTTAACGTTAAAAAATTTTTAGCGATAACAAACGGGCTGCTCCTGACCCTAGTGGATAATTTCAAACAACATGTGAGCGCTTCAGACCAGAATACAAATCCCCTAGCCAGCCCGGACCCACCACTCCCCAGCAAACCCCGGAGAAAAAAAGCTGAGCCTAAGATGAAGAAAAGCAAAAACATGAGAAATCTAAGGCGGCTCAAGACAACTCACCGTACCTGTAAAAAATATTGGCAGAAGCTCTTTAACCTTCTTCCATCCCTTTCTACAAGTGGAACAAACAAATCCAACTCGAGTGCCATCAAAGAGACACGTAAAGTAGATACACCCATAAAAGAATCTAAATCAAGTTTTGAAGAATCAACACCGAGCTGGGACAAAGGAACTAATCCATCTGCAGTTATACCGCCCCAGAGTCCTCTTATGGCCAGCACAGAATCTGTAGACAGAGGTGAGCAGGCGACCCAAACTATTGAGGGGAACCACTCTTCCCAAGTTCGACAGATGTTGTGTCCCAAAAGAGAATGGAGTTTAGTCCTAATCCCACAAAAGCTTGTCTTTGCTAATTACCCTAAACCGCCTAGATTTTATGCAGGGTTGGACCGTATAGACCACTTTTTGTCCATTATAAGTGGCATTTTACCGGGGGTAGTAAAAGCAACTGATATAGCCGCTATAGAGTATCTACATCAAGATGATTGCTCGGTACGAGCATTGATTACTTTTTTAGATCATAATCTGGCTAGTTTCATTTTTAGAGCTAAAAACCTATTCAAAAAAGAAAGAATAGTCCTATTAAGAATATTTGAAAATAGAGCACCTGCAACCTCTCTGATGGGGCCCAAGAGCATAGGAATGGAAGTTCACAATAGGGAAAAAACCAACCACCAAAACCATCGAAATAGAAAGCATAAGTTCCAGCAGGATCATCCCCACCAAACAGCACCAAATGAAAAAAAGGAAGCCTCACATCCAACTGGCGTCGGGCCTCTCACGTGGGATAGTGAGGACTCCGCTTGGGAGGAAGAACTCTCGCTGATAAAGCGATTCTGGTCATTGCATTCTCCAGCTCAAACTGAGATCCTGAAAAGACTGGATTTACTTCGAAGCAGACTAGAAAAAAAGGATGATCAAGGTGAGACAATGAAGGACCCTTATGTGCAGCCCATATCTCCCAAATGTCTGGTGGATAAGAAGACAGTGGGAGGCACCTTTAAATGTGTAGACGTGGAATTACAATCTGAGCCCCCTGTGATGTACAATAAAGTAAGACCAAATCAAGGTGTGAAACCTCAAAGCTCCTGGCACAGCTATCTTAAATTGTCTCCGAATGAATTAGCTTCCCCCCCAACTCCAAAATCTAGCCCCAAATCACCAAGAAAAGAGGATCACTACACTCTCTCTAAGCAGTCAGCCTCGAAAAGAGCCAACGGGTGTGTTTTTTTAGACACCAAAGAATTGCTGGACATGGTGGTAACATAGATCCAGCTCCCCGAAGGGCCCGGGGCCTAAAAGTGCTGTCTTGGAATATCGCGGGTTGGCACGCCAAGAAAAATAATCAACAATTTTTGTGTTACCTTAAGCAATTTGACATCATCTTCTTTCAGGAGACATGGCAGAATGACCCTATACTTCTTAATGGGTATAACTGCCACTACCTGCCTGCCTCTCCATCTCTAAGGGGCGGCAGATCTAGTGGTGGCCTAGCTTGCTTCATTTCCACGGAGCTGGCGCATTCTTTAACAGCCCTACCCAGCTGCAATTCTTTAGCAACAGCCGCTCTACTTAGCTTCAAGAGAACTACTCTCTTGCTGGTCAATGTCTATATTCCCCCAGGTCAAAAAAACCCCGTTGTCAAGGCTACATGGGCTGAGCTAGAGGCGTTTTTAGAGCCTCTCGAATCTACTTACCCGTCTGCCCTGACTATTGTGTGTGGAGACTTTAACGCTCGTATAGGAACAGATGACAACAGCCTATACACTCATTTCAACCAATTTATGGACCCTGAAGAACAGACGGATATTGGCGCGACACGACTGTCCAAAGATAGTAGAAGTAATTTCCCAGGTCTCTGCTTAGTGCAGGCTGCCAGACGGAGGGAACTGCTGATACTAAACGGCAATATAGAGGGGGACCGCCCCGGGGAATATACCCATTTCTCCAAGGCTGGGGGAAGCGTTATAGATTATATCCTAATCTCAAGATTTGCTCACAGCTTTGTAAGGAAGTTCCAAGTGGGCCACAATACTCTGAGTGATCACCTACCTCTAATTTTAGAGCTTGCAGGTCGGCCTTTTGACTATTCTATTGCCGAGCCACAATATATACCTTCTGTAAATTTGGATATACCTGCCCCCAAAAGACTCAAATGGTCCCCAATACTGAATGAAAATCTAACCCTCCTTCTTCAGTCAGTGGAGTTAAAGCTTATTCGCTCCGCTATTGTATCAGGCAATTCAGTAGCTGTGATTATGGAACGCTTTAAATTACTTTTGGAAAGATTGAAACCCCATTTAACAACAGTGATACATAGCTCCGCTACAAAGAGGGCAAAGGACGGAGCTAGCTGGTTTGACCTGGAGTGCAGGCAAACAAGGAGACAAACGAGAACAGCCTACCGGAGATACAGGAAATCAGGGACTGCCCTCCTACTTAATGCTTATATTTATCTGAGACGGTCTTACAAACAATTACTAAGGAGAAAGAAACTGGAAGCTGAAAGAGCCGCATGGCACAGTTTGGTTAAGGCATCGCACGAGAAAGATACTACTTGCTTTTGGCGAACCATATCTGGTCTACTGGACCAGGAGCGTACTAATCCCATCTGTACAGTGGAACCAATGGAGTGGTTGCGCCATTTTCAATCTTTGTTCTATGACCAGGAAGCCCAACATTACAAACTATGCATTCAATTGGAGGACCTACCCCATTGGCCACCAGTAACTGCGAAGGAAGTTGAGAATTTAATCGCACAATTAAAGAACAACAAGGCCCCAGGGAATGATTACATCCCTGCCGAACTTCTGAAGTCCAACATTGGCTGGTGGGCCCCCCTGCTGGCGTCTTTATTTTCTTGGATCGACTCAACGGGTTTACTCCCAGATGGTTGGACTGAGGCAATAATTATCCCAATCTATAAAAAAGGACCCATGACAGACCCGGCGAGTTATAGACCAATCAGCCTTCTGCCTATACCCAGCAAACTATATGCCAAACATCTTTACACCAAGCTAACTAGCTGGCTGGAAACTGAAGCTATTCTAGCGGAAGAGCAAGCGGGTTTCAGGCAAGGCAGATCCACCATAGACCATTGCTTCACCCTAGCCTATTTAATTGACAAATATGCCAAAAAATCCCGTGGGGTGTTATATGCAGCCTTTATCGATCTAAAGGCTGCTTTCGATTCAATTCCACGTGTAAGACTCTGGGATAAATTGAGCACATCAAGTATAGACAAAAGACTATTATTTCTGATCAGCTGCTTATATAAAGACACGGTGCTGCATGTAAGAACCTCGTTAAATGGCCATCTTATAGGACCAGTTCCTGTCAGTAAGGGGGTCAAGCAAGGTTGCATCCTGGCCCCAGTTCTATTCAACATCTACATCAATGATATGGTTAACTGTTTGTCATCTCCGGACTTCCACGCCCCCAAACTGGCTGACAAAGCAATATCAGTGCTTTTGTACGCTGACGATGCGATACTCCTATCTCGAACAAGAATAGGCTTAAATAGGCTCATAGGTGAATTCTCAGCATACTGTAGGAGAGAGCAACTTGCAATAAACTATCAGAAAACCAAAATTATGGTTTTTGCAAGGAAACACAGACAGTACAGCTGGAGGATGGATAACCAGACAATTCAACAAGTCAAAGCCTTCAAATATCTGGGTATCGTTTTCCAGTCGACCGGGTCCTGGGATGTCCATCAAAAATGTGCCAAAGAAAAAGCAGCTCAAAGTACCAAGATGCTGTCCCGCTTCTTCTACACGAAGGGGGGCAGATACATCCCAGCAGCCCTTGAAGTTTTTCAAGCAAAACCTCTGGCGCAGTTACTGTACGGGGCGCAAATCTGGACGGGGAACCACTGCTCCAGTCTTGAAACTGTCCAGTCTAAATTTCTAAGGCAGATATTCGGCGTCCCCTCCTGTGTTCCAAACGCAGCATTACGACTTGAGGCCTGCCTTCCATCTGTGGAAACTCGGACCTGGCAGAGAACATTCAACTTTTGGCTTCGTCTTAATCTGAATCCACCTGGTCTACTGCCTCTAGTAATGCAAGACCCTTACAAAAGCAAGTGGTTCAAAACTGTGCATCAAAAACTCCTTACATGCGGTCTGCATCCACAGTCCCTACTATCAATGGGCCTCATTAAAGCAAAGAGTCTAATAGGCCAGCGCCTGAAAGACATTGAACGACAAAACAACCTGACTATCCTAAAGAAACTGTGCCCATGGTATACCTACTTCCCCCCTTCTCATTTTGACTCTCCAGCCTCATATTTGTCTAAACTAACCATCCCAAAATACAGACGTGCCTGCTTGCAGGTTTCCCACAGGCATCTGGTTGGTCACTGTGAGAACAGAATGCTGAACTAGATGCCCTTTGGCCAGATCCAACAGATTCTTATGTTCTTACGTTCTTATTTGTTGGCAGCAAAGCACACTCACCATTAATGTGTGGAATTTGCTGCCACAAGACTTGTTGAACCTAGGATAACTCAGTTGGTGCAGCATGGGACTCTTAATTTCAGGGTCATGGGTTCGAGCACCATGTTGGCTAAAAGATTCCTGCATGGCAGGGGGTTGGACTAGATGACACCCATGGGCCTTCCCAACTCTACAGTTCTGTGATTCTATGATGGACGAAAGGCTAGATAGGGATCTCCAACCTTTTCAGTAACATGCATTTGGGGACCCATTTCTTCATCATATATATATTTCTTCATCATATATTTGCATGGTGGAAGTATTGGTGGAAGTCCTGACCCACCAGCTGAAGACCTAAATGGCATTGAAGGGGGAGTATTTATTTAGCTAGTTGTTTTCTTACATTTATATCCTGCTTATATTTGGCATGAGTAAGCTGCCGCCTGCCCTTTTCCAGGTACCAAAATACTGATTCCAGACATTCCAAGCATAAGTCTGACCCTTCCTCCCTGGAAAACCACAACTGTGTCCACCCCAATCCCAGAGCCCTTCAGGATAGAGGAGCAGAATGAAGGGAGCACCACCTCCAGAGCATGAGACCAGGCCTGATCCCTCACCCTGAGCACTTTGGAGGGGGTGGGGAATAAAACTTAAATACAGGGCACAAAAACAATGCCATGTGTCATCTCCTTGTTAGTGGCATGGTCTGTGGGGCAGCATCTGGAGAATACAAACTATTTCTTCTGTGTCTTTCTAATTCTTTGGAGGGGCTGCAATGCCACGTTTCTAAGAGAGGTGGCAACTGGCCTTTGCATTGCTATGCTCCCTAACCCTAATCATGCTAATTCACAGCAAACAAAGGTCTTAGGATTTCAGTTACCAATCAAAGTAGTAATTGGTTGTGTCAGTCACCCATACCGCTGATGCTGCTTCTCTGGATGGAATGGAAATCTGGATGTAGATTTCAAATAAGGAGTGGGGATGTTACTCAGCTTTCCAATTCCTCCTCTACCCCCTCCTTTTTGGAACATAAACAATGCCTCATGTTGCAATTCGCTCCCAGGTTGCCCAGGCGATGCTGATGCAAGTGTGGAACCAGACTTGTTTATTTCCATATTACCATGGTTCTGGCAGAATACTCTCCCTCCCTCCCTCCCTCTCTCTCTCTCTCTCTCTCTTTGTGTGCTGCTAATACAAGTCCTCCTTCCTTGCAAGTTACCAGCCATGGGGGGGGGGGGTGGAGAGCCACAACCCCAAAATACCACATTTTGTTTCATAAGACCCATGGGCATAGCTAAGGGGGGGACAGAGGGCAGCTGCTCCCTATCAAATAAAACAATAGAAATACTTAACTGACCAATCATGTCAGTTCTGCCCCGCTAACAAAAGTCCTCACTATGCCCATGCTAAGACCATGTTCCCCATTCCTTTGCCTTCATATGATATAGTATTCATTGATTTTTTTGTTCTATATTTTCGTTTTATTTGCAGCATTTGTATTCTAACCTCCCCCCATTCCCAGGAGCTCAGAGAGGGGTGTTTGCACAGGCTGCCTGGGCAACAATGATCACATCTCAGTTAAAATGAAACAAAAAGTCCAGAAAGCATAAAAAAAGAACCCCAAAGCAAAAGAGAATGTGTCTCAATATGAACAGAGGGATGGAGGGGAAATTCAGTTCCCTTAACATGAAACTGACCCAATTCACCCTTCCTTAAATAAGAGGCACACTGAAACGCAGCTTTCTTTTGAAATTTGCACTTCTTGGAATTTTGCCACATGGTTCTCCAACAAAAAACAATGTGGACATATGTTAGGGAAAAGTGTGCATCAAAAATACATATATTTGTGGCAATAACAAACAGAAATGTGTTATTTTGGGGGAAATTGCTTGGAAAGAAATTAGGGGAAATGAGAACTAAAATTGTGTGTGTGTGTGTTTATTGGCTTATATAAAAAAGAATAACATTATACAAGTTTTCTAATGTCATTTGTATGTCACAAAAATAGCATAATAATTGTGGAAAAATATCTACAACATATGTTTCATTATTAGTGATCAATGTATAAGTTCTTGAGAGCCAGTGTGGTGTAGTGGTTAAGAGCGGTAGTCTCGTAATCTGGGGAACCGGGTTCACGTCTCCGCTCCTCCACATGCAGCTGCTGGGTGACCTTGGGCTCATCACACTTCTCTGAAGTCTCTCAGCCCCACTCACCTCACAGAGTGTTTGTTGTGGGGGAGGAAAGGAAAGGAGAATGTTAGCCGCTTTGAGACTCCTTAAAGGGAGTGAAAGACGGGATATCAAATCCAAAACTCTTCTTATGAATTGGTTTAAACAATTAGGAAGAAGAAGAAGAAAAAGAAAAAGAAAAAAGAGGGAGAGGGGGGAGTGGCAAGCGGGGTGGGGTCGGGTGGTTATGCTTCTCTTATTCTACTTACTGTATTTTTTGCTCTATAAGACACACTTTTCCCTTCCTAAAAAGTAAGGGGAAATGTGTGTGCGTCTTATGGAGCGAATGCAGGTGGGAGGCTCTGCTCAGTGCCGTGTGGAGCTCTTGGGGGCTTTTCCCCGGGGAAAGAGCACTTCACAGGCTCTTTAAAGGGAGCACGGGTCTTGGGGGAGCCTTAGACATGCGCAGGTTCTCCCGGGCAACAGGAGCCTTCATCCCGCTGCCGGGGGCTGCGTGTGGCTATCCCAGAAGCCAGGACAGCAAGTGGGATCACTGCGATCTCGCTTGCTGTCCTGGCTTCTGGGATTCAGAATATTTTTTTTCTTGTTTCCTCCTCCAAAAACTACGTGCGTTTTATGGTCTGGTGCATCTTATAGAGTGAAAAATACGGTAGTGTGTGTGAGGGGTTGTGTCAGCATTACTTGTATGAGTTCTCTTACTATTCACTTGTTGTATGGGGAATTATACTTAAAATTATATAGAACACAATAACTATACAGTGTTACCTTGGGTTACAGACGCTTCAGGTTACATATGTTTCAGGTTACAGACTCTGCTAACCCGGAAGTAGTACCTCGGGTTAAGAACTTTGCTTCAGGATGAGAACAGAAATTGCACGGCGGAAGTGGGAGGCCCCTTTAGCTAAAGTGGTACCTCAGGTTAAGAACAGTTTCCGGTTAAGAATGGACCTCCGGAATGAATTAAGTTCTTAACCCGAGGTACCACTGTATATGAAAATGAAAAATGGATATGTAGGTCAACATTTAATTACCGTAGAATCATTTTATCCAATTCATCTGAGCAGAAGCAACAACCACTGGACATGCACCCCAGATGATCTTAGGATTCAACATGCTAATTTCCAGCAAAGTTCTCACACTTGCAATTGCCAGTAGTGTGGCACCTCTGTTTTTGGTTCAATATAACAATTTAAACATTGTATATTTGTCTATTAAGGGTTTTCCCCCAAAGCTAAGTACAACAAAATAAAATACAGATACAGAAGTATGCAAAGGAACATAAATGAAACACAAAAATTTACTTTGCTGGGGGCAGCATGGAAGAAAAAGAAAAATTGATGTGCTCAGAAGGCATGTAAAAGGTGAGTTTAGGTAAGTGCATCAGTTAGACAAGCCATATTGTCAGAGCTGGCTCCGGGTCCCAGCTCACCAAGGACCAACGCTAGCCGATAGTACAGTATCAAAGTCTTTATTGAAGAATAGTCTCCATTTACAAGTCTCAGCGTCCCAGCTCTACGTCTGGACTTTAGACCGGCGAAGCTCTGTCTGGGTCTCCGCCCCCTGTGCACCAGCTCAAGACTCTAATCTTACTCCACCTCCTCCTTCTCTCTCTCTTCCTCTGGGTCTTACTACCCCCCGGGGTCTCATTCCTCCTGGACTCTTCTGACGCAGAGCTTGACCCCTCTGACTCCTCCCCCTCTCTTCGGCGGGCTTTAGGACCTGGCTCCTTACCCGGGCTGCCCACCTTGCCGCCCTCCTGCACATTTGAACTTGGCGCGCGCGCGCGTTTAACTTTCCGGATGACCGTTTCCTCGCTCCCTGACGAGGGCGTGGTCACTCCTGCCTCACGTTCTCCCTCTGCCTGCGCGCTCCCTGATCCCGATGCCTTGGACTCCTCCCCCCTACTGCACTCTGGGGGGGACGCTGGTCCGGATCTCCAGCTGCTACTCTCTGAGTCCCCTCCGGCCCCTTCTTCCCGAGGTGTCCCCCTGGGCACTCCCCTTGCCCTGACCATGGGGGCCCCTTTCTGTGAATCCTCCGAGTCACTGGAGAGACTCAGAGACCTCGGACTACTGTCGTCGCTGACATTTCCTTCAGACTCCTCCCCCTCGCTCTCCGTTTCCTCCCTCTCCTGTGACTCTGCTCCTGAACCCCTGACACATATGTTCTGAAAAACCATGGGTACAATTAAAAAAACCCACTTTTTTTCTTACAACAGCCTTCCAAGGTAGGCCAGTATCACTTTCCTAACATAGCAGTGAGGTGACTGAGACTGAGAGGGAAGGTTCTTGCATCAAGTCACAAAATACATAAGAAGCTGCCTCGATACTCGCTCAGAATATCTGAATGGAATTAAATCTATCTATTCCGAACAATACGCTAGATTGATAATTAACAATACTTTAACGGAAAGAATTGAGATAACAAAGGGGACAAGGCAGGGCTGCCTGCTATCGCCATTATTATTCATAACGACACTAGATGTTCTGCTGCAAAAAATAACTGAAACCAAAAGAGTAAAAGGTATAGAAATTGGTTTAAAAGAATACAAATATAAAGCTTTTGCAGATGATGTAGTGTTGACGTTGGAACAACTAATAAATAGTTCAATTGAGGCAATGGGAAAAATAGAAGAATATGGTCATCTTGCTGGATTTAAACTTAAAAGCAAAACGAAACTACTAACAAAAAACATGGATAGTAAAGAAATAGAAGAGTTACAAATGAAAACAGGACTAACAATTGCAAAAAAAGTAAAATACTTGGGGTATGGCTAACGACAAAAAACATCAACTTATATAAAGATAATTATGAAAAGGTGTGGACAGAGATTAAACAAGACCTGGAAATTTGGACCAGAATGAAATTATCGTTGATGGGCAGAATTGCTGCTATTAAAATGAACGTGCTCCCGAAACTGTTATTCTTATTCCAGACCATTCCTATTATATGTGGAACAAAACAATTTGACATCTGGCGAAAATGTATTTCTAAATATATCTGGCTGGGAAAGAAAACTAGGATCAAATATAAAATCCTGACTGATGCAAAAGAAAGAGGTGGATTCTCCCAACCAGATCTAAAAATTTATTATGAAGCATCTTGTTTTTGTTGGTTGCGTGATTGGATACCATTAGACAATGAGGAGGTACTAGATTTAGAGGGATTCGATAATAGATACAGGTGGCATGCCTACCTGTGGTACGGAAAGACAAAAGTTCACAGAGGGTTTCTGCACCACATCATTAGAAAATCCTTGTATGAGGTATGGACTAGACATAAAAATCTATTAGAACGTAAAATTCCGTGTTGGGTCTCACCATTAGAAGCATTTGCAGTAAAAAAGAAAAACATGGGAAAGGACCAATAGAGAGCTATTGGTGGAAGTGGATGGTAAATTAAAGTTAAAATCATTCAAAGAATTGAGAGGGAAATTAACCAATTGGTTATAATACCACCAATTACAAGATATCTTTAAGAAAGACAATAAAAGCAATGGTTTTAGTAACATCCAATCAAAGATTAAGACAGAACTACTGGGTAGTAATAAGAAAATTATATCAAAAATGTATAAGGTACTACTAGAGTGCAAAACAAAGGATGAGGCGGTAAAGAGTGTGATGATAAGATGGGCACAGGATCTGGGTCATAATATTGATTTTGAGAGGTGGGAGGTAATGTGGAATAAAACAATCAAATTTACGGCATGTGTGGCACTTAAAGAAAATTTAATGAAAATGATGTACCGTTGGTACATCACACCAAGTAAATTAGCCAAAATGTATAGAAGCCAAGATAAATTATGTTGGAAATCTGGAGAAGAAGAAGGGAATTTCCTACATATGTGGTGGACTTGTACCAAAGTTAAAATCTTCTGGGATACTATTTATAATGAATTTTAAAAGTTCAATACCTTTTAAAATTCATTATAAATAGTAAAAAGCCAGAAGTATTTTTATTAGGATTAATTGACGAGGAAATCCACCAAAAAGATGTTAACCTATTCATGTACTCCACAATGGCAGCAAGAATCCTCCTGGCCCAAAGATGGAAACAGCAAGAGCTCCCCACTCTAGACGACTGGCAGATAAAGATGGTAGAGTACGTGGAACTGGCAAAGTTGATGGAGAAAATTAGGAACCGACCCGCTGAAAGATTTCAAAGGGACTGGAGCAAATTTATAAATTATTTGAAAGAAAGTTGTAAACACCTAAAAACGTTTGTAACATTAACGTGAAATGTTTTGTAATGTGGAAAGAAGGAGCTAATTTACAAATGAAAGGGTGATTGTTAAATGATTATATATGGTAAAGAAGTGATTATAGAAATGTGACAAATATGTTAAAATAATAGGAAAGTCAGAAAGAGTGATGGAAGGAAGTTGATACTCGTTTGGAGTAGTAATGTAAGCTTGGGATATGTATTATAAAATGAAATGAAATATGGAAAACTCAATAAAAATCATGATTTAAAAAACAACAACAGAATATCTGTCCGCATAGCCCTGATGGGGTCTCAGGGAGTGACAATTCTTCCCTAGAGATGCCAGGGAAGGGACCTGGGACCTTCTGCATGCCACTGAGCTACAATGTTTTCCCCTCAAATACATAAATATGTGGTGAAGAGATTTGTCATTTGAAGAGAGAATTTTCCATGTTTGTGTACTGATAATCTGATCAAGTGACCAGAGCCTGATTTCATGATGGCTCAAGATAGACTCAGCAGACCATTGGGGGTTGGGGTGTAGCATGAGGACACAGCCCAGGAAAGCCTGTTACTGTGGTTTCAGCTGACAATGACAGTCAAGGCCAAAGAAACAGATGCTCAGACTGATACAAAGTAATGTGACCATGGCATGTGTTGCCTCACCACTTGTATCATGTATCTCAGAAACAAAGGAAGCCGACACCATTCTATGTGGCCAAAGAATGGAAATGGAGATAAGCACAGCTGTGGTCACCTTGTCAAATATCAACACAGCAGTCTGTTTGTCTTATGCCCGCTCTAGCTGTCAGCTGAAATGTCCTGTGCTGCTATTATGTCATCCTGGCCCCCCAAAAGGTAGCCTGAGCTTGTCTTTTGTCATCATGAAATTTCTCCCCATAGGGCAGAGCCTGCTGTTAAGTAGAGAGAGGCGACCACCCAATGAGGCAGAATGTTGGAAGATTCAGGACACCTAAAAGGAGGTACTTTTTCATGCAGCACATACTTAAACTGTGGAACTCCCTTCCACAAGAGGCAATGATGGTCACCAGCATGGATGGCTTTAAAAGAGGATTAGGCAAATTCATGAAGGATGGCTGCTAGCCAGGATGGCTCTGCTCTGCCTCCACAGTCCTTCTCAATTCCCAGTGCTGGAGACACGGGAGGGGAGGGGCCTCTTGTGCTTGAATCCTGCTTGTGGGTTTCCCACAGGCATCTGGTTGGCCACTGTGAGAATGGAATGCTGGACTAGATGGACCTGATCTTACATTTTTATGGCTGTTCCAGGTGGCAAATGCTGTGAGTCAGGCAGAGGCGGGACTAGCTGCTCCAGCACCCAGAGTGGTGCACATCTGTGCACCCAGGGGTGGGGGGAGCCGCCCACAGAGGCAGCGCGGTGAGCATCCCATGGGGCAGGGCAGTGAGCACAGGGGCGCCAACACCCATGGTGAGCGTCCCAGGGGGGCGACACAGCAATGTATGACACCCGGGGCGGAGAGCCCGTGGAGTGAGGCAGTGGCAACTGGATGTTGGAGAATGGAGGCTTGCATCCCAGATGGCCTAAGCTAGCCTGCTGCCCTCAAACGTAGTAGAGGGCAGTGGAAGGAAGATTCAGCTATCTGTCTGTTCAGCTGCCTCTGTACGTGGACTAGGGGTGGTGTGGGCCTTTATCAAATCCTTTAGGTCAGGCAGCAGTATATCTTGGACCAGTTCCGCTGGAAGGGCAATACCCTAGAAATTAATGAATGGTAAGATTTTGAATATTGGGCGTTTAAAGAAGATTGAAGGCCAGTGGAAAAATGCAGGCTAAGCTTTATTTCCAAGCCAAGACCTCACCTGGGATAAAGGTGTTAACATGACCAGACTCTCCACGTGTCCCTATTTTTCAGGGACAGTCCCAGAATTACAGAAGCCATCCCAGTTTTTGATTTGATCCTGGAATGTCCCATTTTTCCTTAGGACGTGACATTTTTCATTGGAGAAATGATGAATGGAGTTAGGCAACTCCTGAGCCAAGGAGATAAGTAACTAGACAACCTTTAAAAGACATCTGAAGGCATCCCTGTGTAAGGATTTTTTCAAAATGTTTAATGTTTATGTTTTTAAATAAGACAACCCAGTCAGATGAGCGAGGTATAAATAACATATTATATTATATTGCATTGCATTGCAATATATTATAATATAATATTTCTGCTGTTGCACGAACAAGTATTCGGCGACCCACTCGTGCCAGTCTCCCCGGTCCAGAAAAGAACATCCCTGTTTTCATCAGAGAAATGTTGGAGGGTATGCATGATGAATGGTGTTGATGGCCCATCTAAGAGGATGAATATTGGGCCTGGACAGACAGACAGAGCCTGGACAGACAGAGGTTGCCATTTGTAAAAGGAAAATTCCTGGACTCACTTGGATTGCCAAACAAAGACAAGAAAACAGGAGCAAAACAGCAGCCAGTAGGGATTCATCTTTATTCAAAAGTGTTGCTATAGGACTCCCACCCAACCGCATGGGAGAAGCAGTCCTAAACAAAGGAAGGTTTTTACTTTTATCAGGTTCCAAAAGTTACTAGTAACACCCCTAAAACTACATCACACTTACATCCTAAGTACATCACACTTTGGGAGGATCTGGGTGCAGTAACCTGAGCATCAGGGCTTGCCCCCACCCTTCCCTTGACCTGCACCATGCACCCATCAAGTGATACGTTTCCCCGTTTCCCAGCCAAGTTAATCACACCCTTTTGCCTTGATCTGGGTTTGCTATTATTTATGGAATGGCTACCTGTCTGGCACCCAGGTGTCAGGATGCCAGAGGGGCTGCTGTGCACATGGGTTCATGTTTTAGGGATTGTTGAACAGTGGGTAGACATAGCAGATGACACAGTGATTCTTCCAAAGCAGCTCTTTATTTGTAAGCTGGACAGAACTGAACAGCAAACAGGGGGGATGTGTTGCACGAACAAGTATTCGGCGACCCGCTCGTGCCAGTCTCCCCGGTCCAGGCGCACCAGTGCCTCTTTTGCCGAGCGCACCATTCTCTCCGCTTGCCCGTTGCTGGATGGATGAAATGGTGCCGTTAGGGCATGGCGGATGCCCAGTCCCAAAAGATACCGCTCAAAAGTGCCTGACGTGAACTGGCCTCAATTCTTGGCACGCTTGACAGGCGGACACCCAGGCAGTGATGGCATCGTCATGTTAGGCCACCAGACGTAACACCGAGCCAACGCCTTCATTTTGACAATTTCCAGGTGGCCAACGTGCAGAGCCTCCAGGACGCGTTGACGGAGTCTTTGAGGAATCACGACGCGGACTCCCCACAGCAGACAGCCGCGATGAGCTGAGAGTTCATGTTGTCTGGTTGCGAAGGGCTGGAACTCCGATGCAAAAGGCCCTTGTGGCCACCCCCTCCACACCCAGTTGAGCACACAGCTGATGGTGCGATCCTGGGCAGATGCGGAGGCCACAGTGGCAGCCGATACAGGCGCTGCCGGAAGATCCTCAATCAGGAGGAGCGATGAAGCTGGAGCCGGGTCTTCCACAAACACTGGAAGAGGGCAACGGCTGAGGGCGTTGGCATGGCCCATCGATTTCCCCGGGCGATGGATGAGCCGGTAGTGGTAGGCAGCCAGGAAAACAGTCCATCGCAGCATGCGCAGCGAGAGGATCGGTGGAGTTGGACGATCACCGGCGAGGAGGCCCAGGAGCGGCTTGTGGTCAGTGATGAGGTCAAAAGGCCTGCCGTAGAGGTATTCATGGAACCTCTTCACTCCAGCCACAAGTGCCAGTGCCTCCTTGTTGAGCTGGCTGTAATTCCGTTCAGTCAGAGATAGCGTCCTGGAAAAGTAGGCGAGCGGTGCTTCTCTTCCATCTGAAAAACGGTGACTAAGGACAGCACTGATGCCAAAAGGTGAGGCGTCGCAGGCAAGGACCAGCGGCCTGGCTTCACTGTACTGTACCAGCACACTGTCCGATGAAAGGAGAGCCTTGACCGCGTTGAAGGCCGCCATCTCCCGATGACCCCAGGACCAAGGCATCTTTGTGCTGAGGAGTTGGTGAAGAGGCTCAGCCACCGTGGCTTTGTGGGGCAGGAACATGTTATAAAAGTTCAGCAGCCCCAGGAATGCCTGCAACTCTGTCTTGTTCTTTGGGATGGGGGCCTGCTGGATAGCGCGGATCTTGGATGTGGTCGGGTGAAGGCCGGAGGTGTCAATAAGATAGCCCAGGAACACTACCTGTGGAACGGCGATCTGGCACTTCTCCCTCTTTACCTTGAGCCCGGCCTCTTGGAATCTGGTCAGCACGGCACGGAGGCGCTCGAACAGCTGCTGGTGTGAGTCTGCTTAGCGAAGACCTTACCCTCACCCAGGGAATGCAGCAGGTGTTGGACAACAGGAACCGGATAAGCGTGCTGCAGTGCCTTGTTGATTGTGCACTTGTAGTCAGAGCAGATTCTCACCGACCCGTCTGGCTTGACAGGCGTGATGATGGGGGTTTCCCACTTGGAGTGGTCAACCGGCTCCAAAACTCCTTGGGCGATTAGCTTGTCCAGTTGTTTGTCCACCTTAGCCTTGAGAGCAAAGGGAACCTGGCGTGGCTTTAGCTTGATGGGGGCGACTTGTGGATCAAGGCTAAAGGAGATGGGCGTACCTGTATATTGCCCCAAAGTGCCATCAAAAACCTCGGCAAAGACCAGACCCTCAGTCTCTGCGTTAGAGATGCCGGTGACTTCCAGGCCGAGGGCATCAAACCAATCTAGCCCTAGGAGGCTTGGCCGCTGACCTTCAACCACCACCAGCCGGAGCAGGCCCGAAAAATCCTTGAAGGCGATCCGGAACCGGCCAACGCCTACCATGGGAATGTTGTTTCCCTGGTAGTCTCTCAGGTGTATGCCGTGAGAGTCGAGTTGCCTTTTGGACACTCTGGGTACCAGTCTTTTGATGGTGCTCCAAGACACGATGGACAGGGCAGACCCAGTGTCGATCTCCATGTCACATGGAGCTCCTTCAATGAGCACCGTGACGTTCAGCTTACGTCGCATAGGTGAGTTGGTTTGGTCAATTGTGGTTCCAGACTGGCAGCGGCAGTTGGTGAGAGCGAAACAGCTTTCCTTGGCAGACTGGAGTGAAGACTTGGACTTGTGAGTCGGTGAAGGGGGGGTGTCAGACGGAGCCGATCGGCAGACCTTAGCGATGTGGCCCCTTCTGGAACACTTCCGACAGATGGCGTCTCTGAATCGACACTTGGCACGGGAATGGTTGCCTCCGCAGCCTGCACATTCCGGTTGGCCCTTGGAGTTCTGTTGGAACTTCCTGCGCTCCCGCTTTGTCTGGTGCACGTCATCGTCTTCACTGGAGGATGCCTCATCACTGCTGGCCTCTTTGTGATGCACTGGAAATGGCTTCCTAGCAAGACGCGGGTGGTGGACTTGCGGATCTCCTGGGTGGAGTGTTCAGCAGCTTCCGAGGCCACAGCCTCCTCAATGGCTTCCTGTAGCGTGAGGTCTGGCTAGGCAAGGAGACGCCGTTGCAGATGGATGTCCCGGACCCCGCAGACAATTTGATCCATCAGGGCATCGTCTAACTCTCGGAACTCGCAGTGCATTGCAGCCTGTCGCAGGGCGGTGGTGTAGTTGTTGATTGACTCCCCCTCTGCCTGGTTCCAGTGGTAGAACGCATGGCGTGCAGCAATCTTGGATGGCTTTGGTGCGTAGTCGTTGCGGAGCTTCTCTTGGATCGTGTCCCACGGTGTTGCCTGGACTGCTTCAGGCGCAACCAATGCTCGGGCCGTCTCAAACACCTCAGGCCCACAGAGGCTGAAGAATAGGCCCCACTTACGCTCCTGTGATACTTGCGTCAGCTCGTTGGCTTGGAGGTAGCAGTCGAACCGAGCGAGGTAGGAGTCCCATGATTCAGAGGCTGGCGCAAATGGCAGTAGAGGCACAAGTGAAGCCATGATTCCGATGCCGGCGTGAAGGGCGATGGATGGAACACCGAGCTCTAGCCAGAATAGTCAGCTCTGAATTGGTTCTGTTCAGTGATTTCGCTCAGTGATTCAGCTCAGTTCAGAGGATGTGCTCTGATGTCCACTGATCCCATCCTCGTCGCCAGTGTTGAATAGTGGGTAGACATAGCAGACGACACAGCAATTCTTCCAAAGCAGCTCTTTATTTGTAAGCTGGACAGAACTGAACAGCAAACAGCTCAGTCGGCCTGCTTTTATAGGCAACCAGCTGTCAACAATGTAGCAACAACAACCCAGGGTTTCCCGCCTAAAATAACTGACGTGGACCTGAGTGAAAACTACATACACAATACTCCTGGTGGCCATGGTGAGAACTTCAGTACATAACAGGGATTATGACTCCCAAGCTCTCCCCTTGGTAGCCATTTCCTTCCTGAATAGAGCAACGTTGGAATGCCGTAAATCTGACACTGGAGTTATGTTATATGAATTTCTGAAGTTTTCCCATTGAGGACAAATATTTATCAGCGAATTGTTACAGGCCGTTTGAATAGAGCTAGGAAAAAATTGTGTGATGAAGCATTTTGTGGGGACATTTGCAAGGGAAGGGTATGTTGTGTGCTGGAGGGAGTAACTCCCTCCCCAACCTTTATAAAAAGCTGGGTAACACCACGGTGATGGGAAGGTGTTTGAGGTGACAGGAAATATTGTGCTAATAATGCTAAAAACAAATATTGTGCAGAATTTCAGCAAAATGCTACAGAACAAGCTCTCTTTCAAAGCAAAATAAGTTGTTGCATTCAAATGGCACTTCTTGCAATGCCTGCTGGTGACCGCTGCAAGAATAAAAGTACACACGGACACACCCAAAAAATCCCTTTTATGGCAATCTAAGTGTGTGGCTCATGTAACTGGCTAGCTCTCAAAATAGTTTGCATTTGTAGCAGCTCTGAACACTGTGTGGCCCAGAGACACTTCTACAGGCAACAGCCTGGCATGGCAGCCAAGCCACACCTCTCCAAATTCAGTTGCCGCTTCACAAGACTTTTCAGGAGTAAAGGGGTGGGAGGAGGAGGAGGAGGAGGCCATGCCAGATAAATTGAGGGAGAGCCTTGAGAACTGGACTGTGGCACAATTTATGTGGCAGGGGCAGGGGAACCAAGCCAGGTGGCTGCCCAACATGTTTCACATAGTTTGGTTCTTTTTCAGGGTCTGTTTATTCCCCCCTTTTAAACCCAGAAACGAAGGAAGTAGGCTTCTTGAGTCAGGCCTGTTGGTCCATTCTAGCTCAGGTTTAGTGACAGGGTTTCTCCCAAATCCTACCTGAGCATTCAGCAGTATTATTTTTCACATCTCACATCTGCCTTAAATGTACTAGGAAGCCCTTGCAAAGCTTCTCTCTCTCTCTCTCTCTCTCTCTCTCTCTCCCCTCCCCCAAATGCAGGGATAAAAATATTGCTCTACTTTATAGGGCTGCTGTGGTCTTAACATAATTCAGCACAGAGCTTTGGACACCTAAAAACAACATTTAGATGCTTAATAATAAATAAATGCATAAATTGAAACAATCAATACCATTCTGTTATTTTTAGTAGTGGTAGTAACAGTAGTATTGGCACATCTCTGTTCTAATGACTCAGGTTATAAATGACTCAGCTTATAAATAGCTGCAAAGCGTTATTCTTTACACATGCAAGCACCCTGGAATTGCTGAAAGAACCAGCTACTAGTCCCGTTCCACGGGTTGGGAGGTTGTAGCATGCAATGAACAGAGACTTGGTCTGGGGGATATGCAAAGTATTGATCCTGGGGAGCTTTTTTCAGCAATGGCACATGTGCCAGTGAAATGACCACTCCACTGGTGTGACTTGCCCCAACTTTATTATAATATTTTAGATGCTTCCTTTTGCCAAGGCTGATGTCTAATTGTGTTTTTTATGTTGTTAGTGAGAATTATTTTGCTAATTATGCTTTAGGTATGTTTTGCCCTTTTTTTGTAAACCACCCCCTGGTGTCTATTTTAAGCGGGGAACAGAGTATGAAACTCTCCACATAAATTAAAAATATATAAAAACTGAGCAAGTGCGGGGAGCAGTGGCGTAGCGTGGGTTGTCAGCACCCGGGGCAAGCCAAGTAATTTGCGCCCCCTAGCCCGGGGCAAGGCAAGTAATTTGCGCCCCCCCCCGCACTGTCCCTCCCCCAGATAGTCCCTCGCTCTCTCTCCGCACCGCACCGCACGGCTGGCACCCTCCCCTCCACAGTGGGCGGCGACCCGGGGCAAGGCAAGTAATTTGCGCCCCCCCCGCTGCACTGTCCCTCCCCCAGATAGTTCCTCGCTCTCTCTCCGCACCGCACCGCACGCCTGGCACCCTCCCCTCCACAGTGGGCGGCGACCCGGGGCAAGGCAAGTAATTTGCGCCCCGCCCCTGCTGCACTGTCCCTCCCCCAGATAGTCCCTCGCTCTCTCTCCGCACCGCACCGCACGCCTGGCACCCTCCCCTCCACAGTGGGCGGCGACCCGGCGGCTCGGATTGGATTCGCACAGCCAGCACTGCAGTGAGAGAGAGTGAGTGAGCCAGGTAGGGGCAGAGAGCTGTGAGTGTGAGCGCGCCCCCCCCCAGATGTTGCGCCCGGTGCGGCCGGGCCCCCCTACACCCCCCATGCTACGCCACTGGCGGGGAGCAAGCCAGGGAGGACTGGGACCATGGTAGGTGGATAGAATGCAGAGCAGAAGCTAAAAGGAAACCTTAGTCAACTTAGTGTGCTCTTGGACTACAGTGTGTTCTTGGACTACAGTTCTTATCTGCCCCATTCGGTGTGGCAATGATGGGAGCTGACATCCAACAATATCTGCAGGGTTCCAGCATAGGAAAGTCTGAGCCAGACTAATTCCTCCTCAGGAGCAAAAACCTGCTTGTGAACAGAGGCCTATTTATGGGCAAGGCAAGTGGGGCACATAGGTAGCTGGTAGAGGTGGAAGGCTGCACATGAAAAGCTCATGGTGGGTGGCATGTAGGAATCCCCCCGCCCCAGAAATTTTGCTAGCCAAGAATTGTATTTATTTTTTGCTTTGTCTTTTACATTTACCATTGGATATTAGGGGGTGGGGAGCATTGCCACGCATAAACTGATGGCCTACTTTCCTTCTTGAAAACGTAATAAACGAAAATCTGCCCTTATTCCCTTGTAAGGGACACAAGAGCCATTATAGAGTTCTTTGCAGGTTCTCCATCGGTTGGGGAAAATAACGGAGGCCAACCAGAGAATACTGAGAAGCTAGTAAACCTGATCTTTATTGAACTGTTGCAACAGGGTGCTCCCCTCACACGCAGAAGGAGGAGGACCCTGAACCAAGGTGTGCCAGCCCTTATATAAACATTTTAAATAGCCCGTCCTGGTGTCCAAGACCACCCCTGGAAACATCACATACATCACAGAAGGGGTGTAGCTCAAGACCACCACCCCAGATACATCATACCTACATCACAGAAAGGGCGTTCCACAACAGAAATCTGAGTGCGTTGTTTACCTCCTGTCTGGCAGGTGACCTGTTAATGCTTACTTGATTGGATACCCTGGGGAGCTTGGCCAGTCTTTTGTAATGATAAATACTTAGTTCCTGAGCCAACCCTATTCATTAGTTCACAGATAAATACTTAGTTCACAGGCTCACCCTATTCATACACAGACATACCCTTAAGACCGGATTTGTGAATGAAAAGACAATGGGGAGGTTTTTCCATTTTCCTTGACCTTGCAGAGAAATCATTTGGTCAGTTTGGGAGTCAAAATGGTTTCAGGGCTGTTTTCCTGTGCTGCTTCAGACATATGGTTTATATATTTATGTACATGTTTACTTGGTACAGTTATGAACTTTTATTATTATTATTATTATTATTATTATTATTATTATTATTAATTTTTTTATTTAAAAAACCATTGCTGAGAAAAGTAGAGTTTCTTAATTTTTAAAATTTAGTTTGACATGTTTGTATTGCAATTAAGACCATTGCTGAGAAAAGTTGAGTTTCTTAATTTTAAAAATTTAGATTGACATGTTTGTATTGCAATTAAGACAATCAAGAAAAGGTTGCTTAAAATCATTTCACATGCATATTTTCTCATTTCCCCAATCTCCCCATCTCCCTTTAGCATCACCCTTACAAATCTGGCAGTTGTTAATTTCGTTTTGGTCAAACAAAGAGGATGTTAACTTCCAGCTGAGTTTTATTTTATTTATTTTACAAAATGTCAAAAGGAAGAAAAGAGATGGACTCTGGAGTCCAAAGTATCTAGAAGGTAGCATGTTGGAAAAAGCAATTGTATGGCAGTAGTTTGTATAATTATTCAGCATGGAGCATGCTTTTTAAAAAATAAATAAAAAATAAATCCCACCCATTTAGAAAGGGGGTGGTAAGATCGACAAATACCAAGAATCCCCAAGCCCTGCAAAGTGAGGATTGCCAAATATCTTCAATCTCTTGCAGCCAAAATAGGGATGTTTGACTTGGAGGGCTGGTTGCCAACATCCTTTTTAAGGGTGGGGCAAAGTGGGGAGACCTCCAATGAATCACTTTCAGTTGAGCATAAATCCGCCACTGTTGCCTCTTCCCCCGCATCGGTCCAGATGTTGAGTCAGAAAGAAAAACAAAGCTGCAGCTTAGGCAAGGCAAAGAAATCCACTGTATGGAGAGAGAGAACAAACTTCTTGAGAGCTGCCTTCCCTTCTGGAGGGCTGGCTGCTGCCTTTAAATGAAGACCATACAGGGCTTGGTTAAGAGGAGAGCTGGATGCAACAGGTGTTGTTTATTCACTTCCAAGGCCCATATCTGACCCATATACCTATGTAGCAGGAACCCCCCCCCAATCATTCAGTTTCTACAAACTTCACACACACTCACACTCACACACTACATACACTACGCTTCTGTTATAAATTCATAGAAAATCAACCATACATCGGATTTGCACTGTTCCACTTTTATTTTACTCCATGAAGGACTACAAAATGGGGAATGTTTGATACAGGCCACCATAATCCCTTGAGCATACCAGCACATCCACAGGAGCCCTGCCCAGTTGCTATGCCAACCCTGATGGTCCTAGACAGAAGACCATCAACAACACAACAGACTGCATACACGAGTGGATTCAACACAGACTATAACAAAAAAACAGTGATTGGATTCCCCCTCAGGGGGCAGGAAACTGCGACTACCTTTTGTCTTCTGAAAATGACTCATGGGGAGGGGGAGAAGGGAACCAGCCAGGTGACAGGACACTCAGGTTACCACCACCACCCCTCCCTCAACCCCTCCTTTCTGTGATGTATGCATGATGTTTCTGGGGGTGGGCTTGACCTACAGGATGGGAATTTCAAAAGTTTTTATAAGGCCTTGCACACCATTTTTCTGTGTCTTTTCTCTCTCCTGCAAGTGAGGGGAGCACCCTGTTGCAACAGTTCAATAAAGGCCAAGCCTACAGGCTGCTGATTTGCTCCAATTTACTCTGGTTGGTGTCTTTACTTTTTGTCCAAGGGAGCCCTCGGATTTTTCCGGTAACACCTAGCATTTCACTAGCCTCATGGCCAATTGCTAGCACTGATTGGGTGGGTGGCTGAGCCCAGGGAGGCAGGTGGAAACAGCTAAGCTGCTGTTGCTTTGAATGTGCCTATGTCTTCTGTTATAGCACAGCAGAGGTAGCCAAAATGACACCCTCTTTTTTTAATAATATTTTATTAAGATTTTCACATAGAAAAAAGGAAAAAAGAAAACACAAAAATCAAAAAGAAAACAGGTAAAAACAAATAAAAACAATTCCATTTTCATAATATTACTTACATTCGCTTATTTCCCAGACTTCCCCACACCTCCCCTCTCTGTATTCCAATTCAAATATTTAGTCAGCAAATCCCTTCCCTCTGTCTTATCCTTATCTTTATCTTAGTGTGTTATACCTTAAGTTCTTCATCTTTTTAACCTTCGAACTTTCTATTCTCCTTCACCACATTATTACTAATAACCCTTTAACCTCCATCCAACATCATTCTAACATTCATTAATTTTATAATATTTCTGTAAATAGTCTTTAAATTTCTTCCAGTCTTCCTCCACTGTCTCTTCTCCCCGGTCTCTGATTCTGCCAGTCATTTCTGCCAGTTCCATATAGTCCATCACCTTCATCTGCCATTCTTCCAGAGTGGGTAGTTCTTGTGTCTTCCAATACTTTGCGATGAGTGTTCTTGCTGCTGTTGTAGCATACATAAAGAAAGTTCTGTCCTTCTTTAACACCAATTGGCCGCCCAGGAGAAAGGCCTCTGGTTTCTTCGGGAAGGTATATTTAAACACCTTTTTTATTTCATTAAAGATCATTTCCCAGAAGGTCTTAATCCTTGGGCACGTCCACCAAAGGTGAAAGAATGTGCCTTCCGTTTCTTTACATTTCCAACATTTATTGTCGGGCAAATGATAGATTTTTGCTAGCTTGACTGGTGTCATGTACCACCTGTATATCATTTTCATAATATTCTCTCTTAAGGCATTACATGCCGTGAATTTCATACCTGTGGTCCATAACTGTTCCCAGTCAGCCATCATTATGTTGTGTCCAACACCTTGTGCCCATTTAATCATAGCAGATTTAACTATTTCATCCTGAGTATTCCATTTCAGCAGCAAGTTATACATTTTTGACAAAATCTTAGTTTTGGGTTCTAACAGTTCTGTTTCCAATTTTGATTTTTCCACCTGGAAGCCAATTTTTTTATCCAATTTATATGCCTCCATTATCTGATAATAATGAAGCCAATCATACACTTTATTTTTTAGTTTTTCGAAACTCTGCAATTTCAATTTGTCTCCCTCTTGTTCCAAAATTTCCCAATATTTCGGCCATTTGGCCTCCATATTGAGCTTTTTCAGGGCCTTCGCTTCCATCGGTGACAACCACCTTGGGGTTTTTTTTCCAAGTAGGTCTTTATACCTTATCCAGACATTAAACAATGCTTTCCTGACAATATGATTTTTAAACATTCTGTGCACTTTAACCTTTTCATACCATAGATATGCATGCCATCCAAAAACATTGTTGAATCCTTCTAAATCCAAAATGTCTGTATTTTCAAGGAGCAGCCATTCTTTCAACCAGCAGAAAGCTGCTGATTCATAGTAAAGTTTGAGGTCTGGCAGGGCAAAGCCTCCTCTTTCTTTTGCATCAGTTAGTATTTTATATTTTATTCTTGGCTTTTTGCCCTACCAGACAAATCTTGAAATATCTTTCTGCCACTTCTTGCAACAGTCCATTTTGTCAATAATTTGCAATGTCTGAAACAAAAACAACATTCTAGGCAATACATTCATTTTTATCACAGCAATACGCAAAATGACACCCTCTTTATGTGGTTGGGACTTTCACTCCCATCAGCCCGAGCCAGCATGGTCAATGGTCAGGTGTGATGGGAGTTGTGGTCTAATCTAATCTAATGAGTGAGTGAAGTCATCTCCCCAGCCATACACTGAAAGCACTATTAACAGGACTTCAATAGTGTTGGGAACTGTAGTTCTGTGAGGTCAACATCATTAACAAGTACAGTTCATTAAGTGCTCAAACCCTTCTCATGCCTCTCACCCTGACTGTGTTGCAGGAGCCTGCCAGTCAGTAATCACACAGTTGAAAGATGGAGCTACTTGTGTAATAGATCTATGGTGCTAAATGTTTAGGTACAGTAAATACTAGGATTTAATTGGAACTTGTATGTTGCAATACAGTCTCAATGTGTATTAGAAAGGGGGTCATGAGAGGCAGAAAGGGAGCGCGGAAAACTCCCGGAGGAGTTTTCCGAGTAACGCAGGGGCTTGGGGGAGCCGCAAAGGCACTGCGCCCTCCAAAAATCTGAAGGGGGGAACTCTTGAGGGATAAGGTACCCAGCCGCATGGGAGCGGTTTCGCTGCCTTTTCGGGGGTTTTTTTTCTGGAAGATCCCGAGGGGGTGAGACTGCCAGCGCAAAAAGGGATAGCACCGACCCTGTGTTACGATGCCTCTAGCTCTCACTGAAGGACGCGACGAACCTCCAAAATCACAAGAACGGATCCCTTAGTGTGAGTAGACTTCTTGGATGTCAAAATATTTAAAAATACACTAAGAGAACATCGGATGTTTAATGATTTAACTCTGGAATTCGCCTCGGCAGAGGTTTAAAATGGCGCAGGATACATAGTCGCAGGCAGGAAGAAGGAAGTATCTCTTTGCCTGACTGAATGAATACAAGTAAGCGCCTCGGACTCGGTTACCGAGATTAAGGAATTTGAAACATTTTATTGCTTGGAAACTTTGTTTTGCCTTTTCTGGGGGAGTATATAAAAGAAAGGAATTTTTTACAGAGCAGTTTAAGACTGAAACTTTGTGTATAAAAGATCAGCGGGAAGGAGCGGGAAAAAAAGAGAAAAGACTAGAAGGACAGTTTCCAAAAAAAAAACTGCTCAAAGAGACAGAAGGAAACTTCTAAAACTTTAAAAGAATTTTTCTTTACTCTGGAACTCAATAAATGCGGACAGGAAACCTAGGAATTTAAAGAACACTTGTAGCCTGCAACTTTAAACCTTAAAGCTCCAGAATCTTCTGTATTTTTGTATTTGAGATCTTTTGGTGAAGGGGCATTTATGCTTTATATGTAAAAATCCTGGTCTCCGCTCTTCCTCTCTCTCCCCCCCTCTCTTTTCTCGGACGTTATTTTCCCTTTTGTTATCTCACTGTCCCCTCCCCCCCTCATCTCCCTTTTCTCTCTCTCCCCTTTCTGTTTTTCTACTATATTAACATACTTAACAACTTATCTTTCCTACATCCAGCCTTGAGGGAAAATCAACTTGACTCCACCAACATCGGCAGGACCTGTATTCAAACTAGGATGGCATACACACTGGACTGGACACTGGTCTGAACAATTATTTGAATTATTTGAATTATTTGAATTCTTTTAACTCAGAAAGGTCTTTTTGTATGAACTTCTTACGCTAAATAACTTCAGGTCCATAAAGTTGGGTGTCACCCGCCCATATTCGGTACTTTTATTTAAACATATACACTCCCCCCCCAGGACTATAAAGACTGCTTTAACAAACTTGGAACCGGCGGCTATAGATGGTAAGGAACCTCCGGAACATTCTTTGGGATTTGGATTAGGCCGACAAGTGGCTGAAAACTACAGAATTTGACTGAGACTGAACAACTTTCCATGGACTATAAAAAGAGAACACCATTTTTGTTCTCTTACTCCTACTTCTGTTCTCTGCTCTTCTGTCTTTGAAACTAACACACTAACATATTAATGTACTCCAAATCATAACGATACAAGGTTAGTGACAAGGTTATTGGGATTGGACAATACTGATCAGATCATTGAAAGGTCTCCCCTATCTTTTTGGTCAGAAAGTCTGGTCTGAAGTTAAGGGGACACGTCATTAAGGAAAATAATTAAATAAAGGATAAAAGAGAGATTGTGCGCCCTTAGGGGAGAGATTTGAAATTAAAGCTGACCACTGAGAGGCTAACCACAAAATGTTGGGGAAGAATGGGAAAAAAGCAGGGGGGGACGCCAGGGGAAAGAAAGCCATCACGACAAGAGGAGATTAGAGATTTAGATATTTTGTGGTTAAAGATCAAAGAGGAATTTAAGCAAAGCGAACTACATATGGAAAGCAAATTAGGAGAGATACAGGAACAAATAGATAGGAAAATAGAAGGTGCTGTAGGAGAACTCTCTAGTAAGATACAAGACCTAACAGTCAAATCAAAAATAATTGAAGAAACAAATAAAAGAACCCAAAAATAATTGAAGGACCAAAAGAAAGAGGTTGAAAAATTAAAGGTAGAAATAAAAGATTTAAACAAAACGCAAGATCAATTATGGGACAATTTAGCTATGACAGAAATGCGTCAGAAACAGCTCAATTTAAAATTTAGAGGTGTAGCAGCAGAAGTAAATGAGAACATAAGGGGAAAATTGATTAAAGAACTTGCAAAATGGTTGGAGATAAAAGAAGAACAAGTGGCAGATACGATTGAAAGTGCGTTCAGAATAAGAGTGAAATCTCAACAAATCAAGTCAAAAAAACTCCCTGGTGACTGTTTAGTCATATTCAACTCAATTGAGATGAAGAATACAATACTAAGAACAAGTTATCAAAGAAAACGTATGATTGGAGGCCGCCCAATTATTATCTTTAAAGAAATACCAATTAGGATCCTGTGCAAAAGAGAAGGATATAGACAAATAACAAGTGTACTGAAGAGAAATATAATACAATATAAATGGGAATTCCCAGAAGGGATTTCCTTTTCTTACAAGAACAAAAGGTTTAAACTGACAGACCTACTTGAAGTGGAAAAGTTCCTGAGAAGATACGAAAGGGAGCTTGGAAAGGAAGGGGAAAGACTTGGAGGAGGAAGGAGGAGCACAGAGGAGGGGAGAGGGGGGAGGTCGGGGGGACGGAAGGGGAGGGGGGAGAGGCGGAGGAAGAAGCAGAGGAGGTGGAATCGGAGGGGGGAGGGGAAGACGAGGAAACCAATAGAAACAGAAATACCAGAATCTAAATCAAAACTAGGATAAAGTGTATACTAGTTAAATATTGAAATGACTCTTAAGTTTCTATCGTGGAATGTAAATGGTCTTAACGAAAAGTCTAAGAGAAATAAATTTGAGAAAATTGTAAAGAAAAAAAATATTGATGTGATTTGCTGCCAAGAAACACATGTTGCCAAAAAACACAAACATATTCTAATAAATAAAAGGTTGGGAAAAGAGTTTATCAATTCAGACTCTAAGAAAAAAAGAGGGGTGGTAATTTATGTGAAGGAGAATTTAGAGCCTAAGCTGGTATGCAAGGATGAGGAAGGAAGAATCCTAGGAGTACAAATTAATTACCAGGGGGGAAAACTCAATGTGGTAACAGTCTATGCGCCCAATACAAGCAAAATGGAGTTTTTTAAAAAAATTGGAACAAGTTTTACTGGATCTAGAGAATAATAAACTGATTTTACTTGGAGACTTAAATGGAGTGCCTATACCAGAACTAGACAGAAGCTCAAAAAGGAAGAATTTAAATCAAGGGAAACTTCCAAGATCGTTCAATGATCTAGAGGAAAACCTAGATTTAATAGACATATGGAGACATAAAAACCCGACGACGAAACAATTCACTCATTTCTCAGAACCACACCAGAGCTGGAGCAGACTGGACCAGATTTGGATTTCAAGAGAATTAACAATAAGAGTGTTGAAATGCGAGATACAACCCAGAACACTATCTGATCACAGTTCAATAACACTATATTTAAAATGGGAGACCCAGGGTATGTACAGATGGAGAATGAATGACTATTTATTGGAAAAAGAGGAAGTGATCGAAAAGGCAAAAACCACCTTGAAAAACTATTTTGACCTACTTCCGAGTTGAGCGCCAGCGATCATGGCGGCCCCCTGCTGAGCACCGGAGGGGGAGCTCCGAAAAAAACAGGGTTCTACCGCTACGGCGACGTGGTGAACCCCTGAAAACGTAGGCGGAGGAAGCCTACGTCCGTGGGACTCGGCGGGCACCAACAGCGATCCCCTAAAACGTTTCTGGAGCTCAGGAAGAGCTCCGGAGTGTGGAGGGGGTAACGCGGTGCTGAGAGTCAATCGCTTCTTTTTCGGAGAGACGTCGCACAGCCGTGATCGGAGGAGCGCTCAACTTCTTCTTGGAATTTTTCAAAAAGTTGCATGAGACATTGATGGACTATCTGGAGTACAATGTGATCATGATGGGAGATATGAATGGAGTTGTTTCTACAAATATGGACAAGGCACAACGGCAGGTAGTCACCAAAGATGGGAGACTACCGAAAACCTTTTTTGAACTGACTGATAACCTGGACTTGGTGGATATCTGGAGAACCAAAAATCCTTTAGAAAGAGAAGGAACCTTCTTTTCTGAAGCCAAAAAGACATGGACAAGAATTGACCAAATCTGGATCACAAGAGGACTGGCACCAAAGACAAAAAAAGTAGAAATCTGCCCAAAGACTTACTCCAACCATAATGCTGTAAAGATGGTAATGAACTTACAACCAACTGGTTCTTTCAGATGGAGGATGAATGACTCTCTGTTTAGAGATGAGGAAATAACCAAGAAGGCCCAGAAAACTCTGAAAGACTATTTTGAGATAAATTTAAACACTACGGTGGAAAAAAGAACTGTATGGGACGCAAGTAAAGCTGTTATGAGAGGATTTTTGATACAACAGAACGCACTCAAGAAGAGATTACAACAGGAAAAAAGAGAAAAGATATTGGAAAAGATTAAGGAAGGTGAAAAAAGACTGAGATCAAATCCAAAATCACAACAAATCTTGAGAGAGATAAAGTTATATCAAGTACAATACATGCAAATGATAAATCAAGAGATTGAATGGAAGGTCAGACAAATGAGACAAAGAACTTTCGAATCAGCAAACAAATGTGGAAAGTTATTGGCATGGCAAATAAAGAAGAGACAGAAAATGAATACAATAACAAATTTAGAAGAGGAAGGACTCAGAACCCAGTGGAAATTAGGAGTGCCTTTCATAGATACTTTAAACAGCTTTATTCACAACAACCACAGAAGGAAGCATATATGGAGGAATTCTTGAAAGAAAATGGGCTACCGGAAATATCTCAAGAAAGTAAATTTAAATTGAGCTGCAGGATAACAGAACAAGAGGTAGAGAGCGCCATCCAAAATATGAAACTTGGCAAGTCCCCAGGACCTGATGGGTTGACGGCAAGATATTATAAATCAATGAAAGACTGGCTAATTCAACCCTTGAAGGATATATGTAATGACATATTACAGGGGAAAAGGACACCAGAAACGTGGAAAGAAGCTTTTGTGACTCTCATACCAAAGACAGAATCGGAAAAACACCAACTTAAGAACTATCGGCCTATATCATTACTTAATGTGGATTATAAAATTTTTGCTGACATTTTGGCTAGAAGATTAAAGAGGGTTTTAGTGGAGGAGATTCACAAGGACCAAGCAGGCTTTCTCCCAGGAAGGTACCTATCTGATAATGTAAGGAATATAATTGACATTTTGGAACTTTTACAGGAAAGAATAAACACAAAAGCAGCTTTGGTATTTGTGGACGCGGAGAAAGCCTTTGATAACATTTCTTGGGGTTTTATGAAAAAGAATCTCCATAGTATGGGGGTAGGCCAAGAGTTCGAAAATGGTATAGGTGCAATCTATTCTGAACAAAAAGCAAAATTAATTGTTAACAATGTTTTGACTGAAGAGTTCAGAATAGAAAAAGGAACACGACAAGGTTGTCCTATTTCCCCTCTGCTTTTTATATCGGTCCTGGAGGTGTTGCTGAATATGATTAGAAAGGACCAGATAGTAAGAGGGATACAGGTCGGAGTTAAACAATTTAAATTAAGAGCATTTGCAGATGACTTGGTTTTGACATTGCAGGAGCCAGAGTCCAGTGTGAAGAGGGTTTTAGAACTGATTCAAGAGTTTGGTCGATTAGCAGGTTTTAAACTCAACGAAACAAAAACTAAGGTTTTGACAAAGAATCTAACAGAAAAAGAGAAAGAAAGGTTTCAGAATGAGACAGGTTTGACAGTGGTGAAAAAAGTGAAATATCTGGTGTCAGAGCTGGCTCCGGGTCCCAGCTCACCAAGGACCAACGCTAGCCGATAGTATAGTATCAAAGTCTTTATTGAAGAATAGTTTGCATTTCAAAGCCTCAGCGTCCCAGCTCTACGTCTTAACTCTAGACCGGCGAAGCTCCATCTGAGTCTTCCCCCCCCTGCGCACCAGCTTAACACTCTAATCTTACTCCACCTCTTCCTTCTCTCTCTCTTCCTCTGGGTCCTACTACCCCCCGGTGTCTCCTCCCTCCTGGACTCTTCTGATGCAGACGTTGACCCCTCTGACTCTTCCCCCTCTCTTCGGCGGGCTTTAGGACCTGGCTCCCTACCCGGGCTGCCCACCTTGCCGCCTTCCTGTACATTTGAACTTGGCGCGCGCGCGCGTTTAACTTTCCTGATGACCGTTTCCTCGCTCCCTGACGAGGGTTTGGTCCCTCCTGCCTCACGTTCTCCCGCTGCCCGCGCGCCACCTGATCCCGATGCTTGGGACTCCTCCCCCCTACTGCCCTCTGGGGGGGACGCTGGTCCGGATTTCCAGCTGCTACTCTCTGAGTCCCCTCTGGCCCCTTCTTCCTGAGGTGCCCCCCTGGGCACTCCCCTTGCCCTGACTATGGGGGCCCCTTTCTGTGAATCTTCCGAGTCACTGGAGAGACTCAGAGACCTTGGACTGCTGTCTTCGCTTACATTTCCTTCAGACTCTTCCCCCTCGCTCTCCATTTCCTCCCTCTCCTGTGACTCTGCTCCTGAACCCCTGACATCTGGGAATTATTATGACTTCAAAAAATGGGAACTTATATAAGGATAACTACGAAAAATGTTGGATGGAGATAAAAAAAGATCTAGATATATGGTCTAATCTAAAACTCTCACTGTTAGGTCATATTGCTGTGATAAAGATGAATGTATTGCCAAAAATGTTATTTTTGTTCCAGACACTGCAGATTATTGATAAAATGGACTGTTTCAAGAAGTGGCAGAAAGATATATCCAGATTTGTCTGGCAGGGCAAAAAGCCAAGAATAAAATTTAAAATACTAACAGATGCAAAGGAAAGAGGAGGCTTTGCCCTGCCAGACTTGAAACTTTACTATGAAGCAGCAGCTTTTTGCTGGCTGAAAGAATGGCTACTTCTTGAAAATACAGATATACTGGATTTAGAAGGATTCAATAATGCGTTTGGGTGGCATGCTTACTTATGGTATGACAAGGTTAAAGTTCAAAGAATGTTTAAGATTCACATTGTCAGGAAAGCATTGTTTAATGTATGGATTAGATATAAGGATTTCTTTGAAAACAAGACTCCAAGGTGGTTATCTCCGATGGAAGCAAAAGCAGTCAAAAAACTCAATATGGAGGCCAATTGGCCAAAATATTGGGAGATACTAGAACAAGATGGAGATAAATTGAAACTGCAGAGTTTTGACAAATTAAAAAGTAAAGTCCGTGATTGGCTCCATTATCATCAGATAATGGAGGCATATAAATTGGATAGAAAAATTGGCTTCCAGGTGGAAAAATCAAAATTGGAAACAGAATTGCTAGAACCCAAAACTAAGATATTGTCAAGAATGTATAATCTGCTGCTGAAATGGAATACACAGGATGAGGAAGTGAAATCAGTAATGATTAAATGGGCACAAGATGTGGGTCACAACATAATGCTAGCCGACTGGGAACGGTTATGGACCACTGGGCTAAAGTTTACGCCATGTAATGCCCTTAGAGAAAATATTATGAAAATGATATACAGATGGTACATAACACCAGTCAAACTAGCAAAAATTTATCATATGCCCGATAACAAATGTTGGAAATGTAAAGAAACTGAAGGTACCTTTTTTCACCTCTGGTGGACATGCCCAAGGATTAAGACCTTTTGGGAGATGATCTATAATGAACTGAAGAAAGTTTTTAAATACACATTCCCGAAGAAACCGGAGGCCTTTCTCCTGGGCATGGTCAATCAAGAGGTACGTATGAAAGACAGGATATTTTTTATGTACGCCACAACAGCAGCAAGAATACTTATTGCAAAGTATTGGAAGACACAAGAATTACCCACGCTGGAGGAATGGCAGATGAAAGTCATGGACTATATGGAATCCGCAGAAATGACTGGCAGAATCAGAGACCAGGGAGAAGAGACGGTGGAGGAAGATTGGAAGAAATTTAAAGACTATTTACAGAAACACTACAAGATTAATGAATGTTAAAATAACATCAGATTGAATGTATAAGGTTATTGGAGTAAAATTTTAAGGATCGGAAGACCCAACATCTTAAGTTCTAAGCATTGAATAAGCTATATTAAGACATTCAAATCAGAAAGGAGGTTAATTATGACAGAGGGAAGGGATTTGTTGTTTAATTGTATGAATTGGAATACAGGGAAGGGAGACTCGGGGAAGTCAGAGAAACAAGTTAATGCAAGATCAATATGAAGATAAGATTGTTTTTATTTCTGTTGTTTGTAGTATGTTATGTTTGTGTAATTCTGTATGTTTTTGGTGTATTGTTTGTTGCTCTGTTTTGCTTTGTCGTCTTTTATGCAAAATCGAATAAAATATTTATTAAAAAAAAAAAGAAAAACTATTTTGACCTAAACATTAATAAGGAAACAAATATGGATATAGTATGGGATGCCAGTAAGGCTGTGTTAAGAGGTTTTCTGATACAACAAAATAGTTATAGAAAAAGGGTGAGGGAACAAAAAAAAGAAGAGTTAATAACCCAACTAAGAGAATGTGAAAAGAACCTGATAGAGAAACCAAATGAAGATAGAAATAAACAACGGTACAAGATGTTACAAACACAATATTCTACATTAATAAACCAAGAAGTGGAATGGGGAATTAACTTAATGAAGCAAAAATTCTTCAAGTCTGCAAACAAAACCGGAAAGCTCCTGGCGTGGCAACTAAGAAAAAGGAGAAAACAAAATGTGATAAATAAAATAAAAGTAGATGAAGAAGTTCTGGAAGACCCTAAAGAAATAAAAAAGAGCTTCCTTAAATACTATGCAAATTTATATAAAGGAGAAGTAGAAGATGAAACAGAAATAGAAAAATATTTAGCAGAGAATAGAATTAAGAGGTAGAGGAAAAAAGTAGAGGAACTTCAGGAGGTGATAAAGAAGATGAAACTGGGGAAAGCCCTGGGGCCAGATGGCTTATCGGCTAAGTATTACAAAGTCCTAGAAGAACTTTTAACACCGGTGAATACCAGTGAATACCAGCATCTTGGAAAGAAGCATATATCACGCTAATTCCAAAGCCTGATTCGGATAATCTTAACATCAAGAACTACAGACCGATCTCATTATTAAATAATGATTATAAGATCTTTGCAGATGTAATGGCAAGTCGACTTAAAAAATGTTTAGTCAACTTTATTCATAAGGATCAAGCCGGTTTTTTACCAAATAGGCAAATAAAGGACAACATAAGACATGTAATAAATCTCATTGAATACCTAGAATGTAAAAATGAAATTCCTGCGATATTAATGTTTATAGATGCCGAAAAGGCGTTTGACAATGTATCCTGGTACTTTCTAGTAAAGTGTCTGGAAGCGGCAGGGATAGAGGGCACATTCCTGGAAGGAATAAAAGCAATTTATTCACAACAAAGTGCTAAATTAATTATCAATAACAACAACAGAATCCTTTGAAATTTCGAAGGGTACAAGACAGGGGTGCCCTCTGTCACCGCTTTTATTTATTATGGTGCTAGAAATAATTGCAAATAAGATAAGGAAGGTTTCAGAGATACGTGGAATAAGTATAGGAGTAAAAGAATATAAGTTGAAAGCATACGCTGATGATCTCATGTTGTCATTGGAGGATCCAAAAAACAGTGTCGGCAAAGTGTTAGATCTGCTTGAGGAATTTGGAAAGTTATCTGGCTTTAAACTAAATAGAACAAAAACTAAAATGATGACCAAAAATATGAGGGAAGAGATTAAAAGTCACCTTGAATTACAGACTAAATCAAAGTAACTAAAAAGGTAAAATACCTCGGAATCTGGCTTACAATGAAGAATATAAACTTGCTGGAAGATAACTACACAAGCACATGGAAAGAAATAAGAAAGGACTTCGATATCTGGAACAGAATAAAACTTTCCTGGTCGGGTAGAATGGCAGCAATTAAGATGAGCTTATTGCCAAAAATGCTGTTCTTGTTTCAAAACATACCGATAATCAGGGGAACCGCAGTTTTTAAAGATTGGCAGAAGACACTCTCTAAATTTATCTGGCAAGGAAAAAGTCCTAGGATTAGATTTAAATTACTCACAGATCAAAGAGGGGGGGGGGTTGCCGTTCCAAATTTGAAGCTTTATTATGAAGCCTTGTGTTTATGCTGGGTCAAGGACTGGATTGTCATCAAAAACACAGATCTGTTGGACTTGGAAGGCTTCGATATAAGATTCGGTTGGCACGCTTATCTGTGGCGTGATAAGGTAAGGGCCCACAAAGGATTTTCCAACCATATTCTCAGAGGCCCATTGTTGGAAGTATGGGAAAGAAATAAAAAATATTTGGAAAAAAATACCCCCTGGTGGTTATCTCCAATCGACATTTTAACAATAAAAAAAGTAAACATCGAAGGAGAAAGATGGACTTATGAAGATCTGCTAGTAAAAACAGAAAATGGATGGAAGATCAGGCCATATGAAGAGATAAGGAACAAACTGACGGGATGGATTCAATATCATCAAATCAATGCCATGTGGACCGAAGATAAAAAGAATGGAATGAGTGGAAAAAAATCTAGATTCCAGATAGAAATACTAGAAAACAAATCAAAACTCCTATCAAAAATGTATAACCAGTTTCTTGAATGGGACACTAAAGATGAGGAAATAAAAGACGTAATGGTGAAATGGGCGATAGACCTTGGATACAATATAGAGTTTGATAAGTGGCAGAAACTATGGAACGAGGGTATGAAATTCTCAGCATGCACAGCACTTAGAGAAAATATATATAAAATGATGTACAGGTGGTACATTACGCCCGTAAAATTAGAAAAAATGTATAAAAGCGGAGACAAATTGTGCTGGAAATGTAAAATTAGGGAAGGCAATTTTTACCATATGTGGTGGTCCTGCGAGGTCATTAGAAAGTTTTGGGAAGCCGTTTATAATGAATTTTTAAAAATCTTCAAATATACCTTCACAAAAAAACCTGAGGCCTTCCTCTTAGGGATAATTGGATAATTGGAGAAGAGATCAAAAAGGAAGACCAAACCCTCTTCCAATATGCAACAGTGGCTACTAGAACACTAATAGCACAAAATTGGAAAACTTCAAAAATCCCAACTATTAATGAGTGGCAAGTTAAACTATTTGATTATATAGAATTGGCAAAAATGACACAGAAAATAAGAAACCAAAAAGACACAAAGTTTAATAATGAATGGATTAAATTTATGACATAAAAGAAAAAAAAGAAAAAGGAAAGGGGGTCATGAAAGAGGGGTGTGTGAAGACTGCATGTCAGACTTTGAAAATGTAATCAAGATCCAGGTGTATTGGAATGTATTAGCAAGTAGCATGCATCAGCAAGTAGCATGTGAAGAGTTAATTAATTAACCTAGGTAACCAGCCTAAGTGTGTACCAGTCAATCAACAAGTGTTTATGAAGTCAGGGGAACTCCTTTGTTAGGTGATACCTGAGGGGATTAACCATTAGTACTTCAAAGCATCAACAGAAATGACCATTAGAATGCAAGCAAATAAAGGAGGCTTATCTTAAAAAGTAGAGACATCACCTTGCCAACAAAGGTCCGTATAGTAAAAGCTATGGTTTTCCCAGTAATGTATGGAAGTGAGAGCTGGACCATAAAGAAGGCTGATTGCCGGATAATTTTTTTTAAAATATAATTTTTATTAACAGGCCAATCAAATCACATTAATTCCAAATCACATTAAATCCAAATTATACAGCCGGATTTTTAAAATTTTTGTTGGGGGTACCCATACTTCAAGTTCCAAAAGGGGTCAAAACATCACTCTTGCTGCTGCCTTGATCAAACAGTTCTATCCAGTTCTGTCCAGATAGTCTTTTTGTTATTTTTTCATCTTCTTGTTGTTATCATCATATATTCCTTTCTTTGTGATCTCTGATAATCTTCACAAGCGGGTGAAAGACAAACATCTCCTGTGTGGGTTTTAGAAGAAGAAGAAGAAGAAGAGTTTGGATTTGATATCCCGCCTTTCACTCCCCTTCAGGAGTCTCAAAGCGGCTAACAGTCTCCTTTCCCTTCCTCCCCCACAACAAACACTCTGTGAGGTGAGTGGGGCTGAGAGACTTCAGAGAAGCGTGACTGGCCCAAGGTCACCCAGCAGCTGCATGTGGAGGAGCGGAGACGCGAACCCAGTTCCCCAGATTACGAGACTACCGCTCTTAACCACTACACCACACTGGCTCTCCAAAAATCATATCACATAAAGGACAGATGCCATTTCCACAACTCCGTTAAAAACATTCCCACTGTCTGTCCGTTGATTCACAGGCTTGCGAATCTATATCTCAGAGGGTTCTGCTAGGTCAAGATGACGTTCCGATAACCATACATTCATATTCCAATGACCCTGGTCCTCCTCCCTCTCGTCCACCTTAAGCAAGCCTGTCTTCACGAAACTCCATATTTTTTTTTGAAATAATATTTATTAAAGGTTTTATAGTTACAGAAGAAAAGAAAGACAGTAAAAAAAATTAAAAGACAATACATCAAAAATAAAAGAAAAAAACAATACATCAACACAACAAGAAAAAGCAAAAACATTTAAAAACACATCCATTTTCCATATCTTTATCTTTCAATGACTTATTTCCTCGACCCCCTCCCACCTCCCATTTTTGTATTCCAGTTAATAATTAAATCAACAAATCCTTTCCATCTTTCACTGCTTTCTATCGTTTAGTTGTCTTAATTTATTTTAACCTTATTTTACCATCAAAATCTTAAAGTTTATCTATACAGTGGTACCTCGCAAGACGAAAAGAATCCGTTCCGTGAGTCTCTTCGTCTAGCGGTTTTTTCGTCTTGCAAAGCAAGCCCATTAGCGGATTAGCGGATTAGCGCTATTAGCGGTTTAGCGGCTATTAGCGGCTATTAAAGGCTTAAGGGATTAGCGGATTAGCTGCTAAAAGGCTATTAGCAGTTTAGTGCCTTAGAAAAAGGGGGTGGGGAGCGGAAAAAAACCCCCAGGAATCGCAAGACATTTTTGTCTTGCGAAGCAAGCCCATAGAGAAATTCGTCCTGCAAAGCACCTCCAAAACGGAAAACCCTTTCGTCTAGCGGGTTTTCCGTCTTGCGAGGCATTCGTCTTGAGGGGCACCACTGTACTTAAATTCTTATCATATTTCTACTAAAGTCATATAATTTCATTCCACCATTTCCCAACATTCCTTAATTATGTTATATTACTCTGAATAAAGTTTTAAAAATTTTCCCAATCTTCTTCCACCGTATCTTCTCCCTGGTCTCGGATTTTGTCAGTCTTTTCTATCAGTTCCATATAGTCCATCAACCTGGTGCTCTTCTATCCGAGGCTCTTAACTCTTCTCCCTGTCCTGTCTGCAGATTTCTTTTGATGCCAAAGATTAAGTCCCAAAGGGTTTCCATCTTAGCAACTCCTTGATTCCATCTCAACAAGTTTGCCCATACTCCATATTCGAAGCTGTAATCCAAAAGATGTTCCAGGACATACTCCAAAGACCCTTTGAGGCTAAAGGGCTCCGCATCTCCAATCTCTCCCTCAGTGCCTGCCTCCATAGGGAAATCTGCCCATCTTCCCTTCTTCAGTCCAAGCGGGGCACCGTCTCTCCAAATCTGACTCTCAAGCTCCATCACCTCTGAGTTCAGCTTATGTCCATCAATTTGTTTCTGTGGGGCCAAAACCTCCACTTGAGTTTCTTGAGATACAGAAGCAGTTTGTTCCATCATCTTCTCCAGAGCTTGCCATTTCAAAATGGGTTCCTGAGTCACATCCCAAGTAGTTCCTGTAAAAATGTTCACTTTTTGTTCCAAATCAGTTACATTTTGTCCAAAATTGTCAATTTTCTTTACCGTCAAGTCCGTCTTCTCATGTAGTTGTTCCAACAGAGCATTTCTTTTATAAAATGCATTCACTAGAACTTCTTGTTTTGCCATTCTTGTCCAGAGTCTTATCCAAGGTCGCTTATTTCGCACAGTGCTTAGTTCTTAGTGGAAAGTTCCACTTCGCTGTTGCAACAGTTTCAAAGGCTCCCTCTATAGGAAACAATTTCTATTTGTATCTGTCCTTATGATTCCAAGTCCAAATCCAATAACAAAGTTACCATTCAACTTTTCTCCTTTTTAAGTGCCAAGAGAACAATAAAAAGGATATAAATCTCTTATTCAACTGCCCATCAGGATGTATTCCATTCCCAGTTATTAATTTTCTCAAATCGTCAATCTTTTTGACCGTCCGATCCCAGGCTCGAAACAGTGGTAAATTATCTCATCTCGCTCACTCTCCTGCAGGTTTAAACAGTCCACAAAGAATTCCCCCCTCTTCTCCTGCTTCCAAGGGGGGGTTCGATATCTTAAGTGATGAAAGTTTAATGTTTTACAAAATACCCAGGCTTTAGCTTGCGACGTCTTTGCTTTGATCTGTTTACAAAATGGAAGGCGGACTTCCTGTTTAGACCTTCCCGTTTCAATGCCAAATTACGATGTTTAAAAAATCCAATTTTCTGTTTTACTTACAAGTAGTTACTTAGAGTCCAAATGTCCACAGGAAAAGTCAACGCTTTCTGGCAACAGCAACGAAACTCCATTTTTTAACTGCGTCATAAAACTTTCCTTTCATTCCCCGGTATTTCCACCAGTCCTCTCTTCAATCAATAATTCACTCCCACACAGTTGTGATTGTGATTAATAATAGCAACGATTCTTCTCTCTGTCTGGAGGGGAGGATTATTAGTACTCACATAAGGCAAAAAAAGAAAAGTTTTTTCCTCCCCTCCCTTTCCGTTTCACTCCAACATACCAGTCTCTTGATGTTGATTCTTGACTTGATTTATTTTCACGCCTGTCGCTCCACTCACAGAGATCCCATTAATCAGCAGTCTTTACTCCCGATCTTCACTTGATGTATGTGCAATAGCTTCTTTCCAATTATATATTTCCAATTAAATATTTCGAGCTAATGCGAACCAGTGCGCTAATTGGAGACAGCGTCAGGAAGAGCTGACTTCACCGAGGGCTTCGTGCCAAGTGTCCACACCCCCTTCTTTCGAATCCGGGGGTGCATTATGGAAATAAGCAACAGACGAGTAGCTGGTGTCATGTGGGAGGCATCTCCTCGACCAAGTTTCGGAGAGTCCCTTTTATTGAATATTACACCAATTGCCTCATATGTGCTTGGTGCTGATTGGTTACACGTGGTGTGCGTTACAAGCGTTACAAGTGTTGCGTATACATACAAGGGGTTGCGTGTAAGACAATCATCATTAGATAGAGGGAACACAGAGTTTAGGTTAGGCATGGAAACATCCGTAGTAAATAATCTATGATTGATAGGGTGGTACTCAGAGATTGTACAGAGTGCACTGTACATTCCTGAGACTGATAGAAGGAGGATGTGTATAGATAGGAAGGTCATGACATCACTTAACATTCCGAGCTAGCGGTGCCACGGTCGCTTAGAAGGGAATGTACAGAAAGAACAGGACTCGCATCTCCAGAAATACATACTCTACACCCATTAGGGTGTTTAATTCTCCATGAGTCATAGAGGTCAAAATTGTCCACCATCTGGAAAAAGGAGAGCGGTAATGTACCTTCATTGGTAAGTTTCCCTCTAAAGGTTCTATCCCATTCGACCGAGACCACTGCATTCCAATCTCCCATAAGAACAATATTCTCCCCAATATAATTCCATAACTTCTTTTCTAGCTCCTTGAAAAACTCTGATTTATTATTATTCGGAGCATAAATGCCCACTATGATTATTTTTTCCCCTTCTATAGTAATCCGCACTCCTACAGTTCTACCTTCTTCATCCACAAAAAGTAATTGGGGGTCTAGGCTTGCTTTGGCATAAATCACAACACCCCTCTTTCTCTCTGTTCCTGATGCAATAAACTCTAAACTTGTATGACTTTTAGAGATATGGGTCTCTTGTAGGCATATGATATCCCATTTTTTCCCTCTTTAATACAAGACTTATTTTATTCCTTTTAAGTTTACTGTTTAACCCATTTACGTTCCAAGAAATGCACTTTAGTGCCATAAAGTCTTAATGGTCATACGTCACCTTTTCAAAATTAAAATTTAGAAATAAAGTCCTATTTTCCAGTTCTGTTACAATCTTGCTTCTTCAGCTTCTTGTTGTTTTTTCTCCCTTCCCAAATCCTTCCAGTTTTTTTTACAAAAAGAGTCTGCTTCTTCTGCCGATCTGAAGGTCTTGCCTCTTCCTTTATAGGTAAAGGTTAACCCTTCGGGGAATTCCCATCTAAATAAAATTTTGTTTTTCTTTAGAGCAGTTGTCAGGGGTTTGTAGTTTTCCCTTTTCTTCAGGAGGCGAGTAGGGACCTCTTTCATTATTTCTATGACTTTGTCATCTATACATAAGGCATTACTTCTACATTTCAGTAATATTTTTTCTTTAAGAAGTCTTGAGTTCAAGAAGACCAGGCAGTCTCCTGGTCCTTTTTTGGTTTTAGGTTTATGCAGTTTTATCCTAAAGATTTTATCAATATCAAGTAATAAGTCCTCCTCCTGAACCCCCAACCAGTCCGCCAGGGTTTTAAGCAATTTTTAAGCAACACCTGGTTATCTAAGATGCTGCCTGTGTGTGAATGAGCCATCAAACCTGACCACAGCAGGAATGTGTATCTGGTGTGTATTTGGGAATTTGGGAGGAACCCTTTCATCCCAAGGACTTGAGAACAAACAAGCTTCAGCTGTCATGAGCTGAGTTATCACCCTACTATGTGACCATTGGTAAATTTTAAATTAATCAGAAGAACCGATTGGCCCTTGGGTCCAATTACACATGGGGTCTCAAGGATAAAATCTTTAGGAATGGAGCCTGCAGATGCGCAGCATCTGCCCTTCTGCCTGGCTTGCCAGCATGCCGGCAGTTGTCATGCTCTCTACTTTCATATGAGTGTTCTTTGTGATGTAGAATTCCTGTCTATCATTTTGGGATGCAGATTCAGCCAAGGACTTTTGAACTATCCTAAGCCCACCTAGCAGTTCGAAAGCACCCCTAAGTGCAAGTAGATAAATAGGTACCGCTTTATAGCGGGAAGGTAAACGGCGTTTCCGTGTGCTGCCCTGGTGCTGGCTCGCCAGAGCAGCTTCGTTACGCTGGCCACGTGACCCGGAAGTGTCTCCGGACAGCGCTGGCCCCCGGCCTCTTAAGTGAGATGGGCGCACAACCCTAGAGTCAGACACGACTGGCCCGTACGGGCAGGGGTACCTTTACCTTTACCTTTAAGCCTACTTTTTCTCTCGTTTGTGAGTATATTAGCTAGTGATACTAAACAATGTTGTTATTTTCTTGTTTGAACCCTGTAAGAGATGTGCCTACTTTTAAGTATGTTTAATCTTGTTTTTTAGTATAAATCTTAAAAAAGGATTTTTCCTGTTTTGTTCTGTGTGCTGTGTGTTCTGTGGGGAAAATCTGAATCCAAAGTCTGACCACTTAGCCGCCTACTGAACCTGTTGAATTTCTGTCTGTATTTGTGGTAAAGCAATGCAGGGTGGGGCAGCATAAGAATAACACTTGGGTTATTCTTCTGGGCTATCCCCAGACAAGGGAGTGGTGGCAGCAACTACCCATTCTGTTGTGTTTTGTCCTGAAAATAAAAGCTTCGGCACACCCCTCTCTCTCTCAGCCGGGTCCTGCTGGACTGAAGGGCAGGTGAGGAAGGTGGGGGCATGTGCCAGAATACTACACACCCGATATTTGTAACAATAGCTTTGGTTGAGTGTCAGGCCTAATGAGCAGAGCAACTCATTCTTGGTGGTCTTCCTCCATTCAAATCAGATGTTGAGACTGAAAGTTTCCACCTCCTCACAACCATCTAAGACCCCTTCTCTCCAGGGCTTTCCCCAAGCAATCAGAGACTGCTCCTGGGTGCAACCAACTTCTCCTCTGGCCTTTTCATTCCACTTCTGGTTCTGGGACACAAAGTGAGAGCTTGGTGCTTGTGGCAACAGGAGGTAGAAACACCCTTTTTACCAGCCTGACTCATGCCTGCCTCTTGGCCCCCTTCTTCTCCTGCTTCTGACACTTTGTCTCCCCAGTCTTCTCCCTCTGACCTCTGCTCCCCCAGCTCTCAGCATAGCTGGCCCCTTCCACCATTCCTCTGCATCCAACCCGTCCATTTCAGCCTCCTGCCTTGACTGGCATCAAACCCCATATATCACTGCCCCACTGTTATGAGGAAAAAACCCTGCTCCTTTTCCCTTATGCGGTACCCAAGAACTCATATAGAGTCCTTTTGTAGGTTCTGTCGGTAGGAGAACAGAGACCAACCAGAAAATATTGAGAAGCAAAGCAGCTAATAAGTCTGATCTTTATTAAAGCTATTTGTTATAAGAATTTTAAGCTCTTAGATATATAATAAATGTTCATAAATGTACCAAGCAAACATGTACATAAATATATAAACCACAGGTCTGAAGCAGCACAGGAAGACTGCCCTGAAACCATTTTGACTCCCAAGCTGACCAAATGTTTCTCTGCAAGGAGGGAGGAGGTGAAAAAACCTTCTTTGTTACAGGAATTTAGTAATCACCATTTCAAAGGAATAGGCAGACTACCAGGAAAGGCAATCAGATAAGGCATTATCAGACAGGAAAAACAACAACACTCAAATTTCTGTTGTAGACCACCTTTTCTGTGATGTAGGTATGATGTTTGTGGTGGGTGGTCTCTCCCCCCCACAATAATATTAGACCACAATAATGGTCTTGGGTTACACCCCTTCTGTGATGTATGTATGATGTATGGAGGGGTGGTCTTGAGCTCCAGGGCAGGTAATCTAAAATGTCTATATAAGGGCAGGCACACCTTGGTTCTGGGTCCTCCTCCTTTCCTGCATGTGAGGGGAGCACTCTGTTGCAACAGTTCAATAAAGATCAGACTTACTAGCTGCTTTGCTTCTCAATATTCTCTGGTTGGCCTCTGTTCTTTTCTCCTACCGATCGAGAACCTACAAAGGACTCTATAAGGGCTCTTGTGCCCCCCATAAGGGAATAAGGGCAGATTTTGTTTATTACACAAGCAAACATTTTCAAAGTTACAACTCTTTATTTTCCTTCATCCTGTCCCCCTTTACCGTAGAAAAAGGGTTACTATAGAAAAAAAAAGACACACATTCTCTTTTTACTCTCTGGAGAAAACTGCACATTTAAGACAAGCAGCTGCTGGATGTTCCCTCTAAGGCCAATTTAAACACAGAAAAAAAAGTTTATTAAGCATAAACTGAAGGGGCTGTCAGAGTCCAGGTGGGAAGTAAGCCATATGTTGGCTTCCTTTTCACTGGGAGTCTGAGAAAGGAATTCCTTTGACTGGGGTGCACCCATTATTTGAATTGTTCTGGCCTTTATACTGCAGTCAGGGTACGGTACTCATCTTAACCCAGGACACGTAAACTCCCGGATCTAGGATCCCACGGTCGACACTATAACCTGCCCACTGTTCGTTTGAGCTTAACTACTAGGTGGCACAGCCGTTGGCCTTGCCTGGCTACAAAGCTGTCAGTGCGGCTGAGGGTCTAATGGCTGAGGGTCCCATAGCAACTTCCCTAAGGAAGCAGCACTAAGGAAAAGACTGTCTGCAAGCTTCCTGTTTCTGGTGGTGGGAAATGGCTGACTCCCATATGACCGGACCCCAGCCGTGCCGGTAATTCAGGGCTGATATGGGGATAATTAGCCCTGGCAGACTCCCCAAGTTGGGGGAGGACTGTCTCGTAGACCCGCAGATTGTCCAAGAATGCTGACTTGCATCAAGGTGCAAGCGGCAGGACACTGAGTCGCAGAGCACGGTACGGCCGGCACTCTCTGATGCCATTCTCATAGGTGGGAACATCTGTTTGAAAAATAAAGATTTGGACAATAAACAGACATGGACTGGATTGAAGAAGCTTAAGAAAAAAACTTGCAGAAGTGTACAGTCCCTGGGGGTTTAAGCTCAGGTGTCAAAAAGATTCTCATCAATGGTGTTTGGATAACAGAGGTGTTTGGTATGTTTTTTCTCTCTCTACTTAACATCAACAATTGGTTTTCAATGTCAAGCCTCATTAAGAACTTAATTTTTTTCTAAAAAAAGAGTACAGATGGACTTCTATTTATAATTAGGCATTTAATTGTGCAGCTTTACTTGATAAAGATGGAAGAGGAGGCAAGATGGCACTTGCTAATATGACACACAAAAAATATATTCCTCTCTTTCTTAGAGGGAAGTTATGTGCTGGCTGACTTTGCAATGATTTGAGATAACAACTTGGAACAATATACAGTGCAGCTGTTTGCAGAAGTTTTTTATATTTATTATGAGCGAGAGAGAAGGCTAAGTGGTGTCTAGCAGCCCCCCTCTAGGGCCCGGGGGTGGGGAGAGTGCAGTCTCCAAAGGCTGATCGATAGCCAAATGACCACTATTTGTGGAATACAGTTTATCTACATTGTAATATTGCAAACAGTTTTGCCTAACAATTTAACTTGAAAGGTACTGGTTCAATAAAGCTCAAAAGGAAGGTTTGGACAATTAATGATTGGGAGTTGCTGCACCATTAAACTTCAGATAACAGACTTGGACAACATCCTGGATTGGAATGGAGCCAGGGGAAGCTGCGCTGATAAAAAGACAGTTGGAAAAATATATATTAACAAAGCTGTATTTGATGGATGAAAGTACATGATGTTTGACATGATTGAGAATCGTGGATTCAGGAATGGAGAATTATAAAGCGTCAAAATCGAGATGTGGAAAATATGGAAACAACGAGGAGAGGCAGGACTGAGATGTGGAGATATGCTTCAGAGATCCAGACCGTGGGGAGCTCTGAAATATTAATAATTATAATTCGGACTATAATTTGGTCTTATTTATTTTAGTTTTTTATTTTAATTGGAGTATTATGATTGGATATATTGGATGCTTTTTATTTGAAAAATCAATAAAAATGATTTTTTTTTTTTAAAGGAAAAGTCCACCTGCCCTCAGACGCTTGCAAGTGCAATGCCAAGGTGGTAATGTCTTGGATAGAGTTTTTTTGAAATGGAAAAGGCAACCTTGCTTTTTGATGCAAGCGCTTTGCCTGTACAGGAACAGGGAAAGGAAACAGAGTTGGGTCACTGGCTATCAAGAACAGCCGGAGCCAATTCTTGGGGTTTCTTACCTAATTTGATAGAAAAGAGTCAGTACGCTCAGACTCCTTGCACAGATTGGCAGGAGCGAGCTAGGGTCGGTTCCTTCTTAGTGCTGCGTTAGACGTAAGGACTGTTGCCCGGGACTTGGTTCTACTTCATCACTATGCCTTGACAGCTTTGCCGAAACCAAAGTCCAAGTTAAGAGTAGAAAAGGATAGTAAAGAGAGAGAAAATATTTTTTGCTGATGCTGTCAGTGTCCAGTGTCCAGAACCTTTTATACTCTCTCATACTCACTTCTGCATGCACTATTCCTGGCAATCCCGGGATCTCTTGACTGGCCCGATCGAGCTTTGCTTCATCTGGTTAGCCCCACTGGGATCGCTGGAGGACTGGTGGCTCCTCCTGACAAAATGGCCTGGTGCATGCTGGATCACCAGTCCTTCCTCACCCCCAGAATCGGGGCAACCAAAGCTCCTGGCTGGTTCGCCATCTGTTATTCTTATAATAATTCTTATAATACCACTCTTCTCGGTCAGGCTCTGCCTCCAACACACATCAGAGCCCTGCCAGTCCCTGACAAATAGTGCTTTCAGTGTATGGTGTGGATGTGCGTGCTTGGGGCTTCCCAGGAAGTTGTAGAAAACAATATATGTTGTGCTCTTTAAGTGGATAATGCAGTTTGTGAGTTGGGACCAATAATGTGAAAAATCAGGGAAAGTCATGCCACAGTCACATTTTGGTCCACCTTCTTGATTCAAAATAGTTTCCAGTATGTTTGGTTTCTTCTCTTAAAAACAAAACAAAATGAAAAACAAAACAAAACCTCCTCCATTGCCATAAAGTGGAAGAAGCAACAAGAGGATAATCTATATTGGACCTGGACCTCACCAACACTGAAGAACTGATCAATGAATTGGAAGTACTTGGAAACTTGAGAGGAAGTGATCAAGTCCTCCTGGGTTTCATGATACAGAGGCAAGGGAAAGCTGAGTGTAGTCGGACATGCACTCTGGACTTTAAGAAGGCCAATTTCAAAAATTGTAAGGAGCTACTGTCAGTATGCCTGCCAACCTAGCAGTTCGAAAGCACCCCTGGGTGCAAGTAGATAAATAGGGACCGCTTACTAGCGGGAAGGTAAACGGCGTTTCCGTGTGCGGCTCTGGCTCGCCAGAGCAGCGATGTCACGCTGGCCACGTGACCCGGAAGTGTCTTTGGACAGCGCTGGCCCTTGGCCTCCTTAAGTGAGATGGGCGCACAACCCTAGAGTCTGTCAAGACTGGCCCGTACAGGCAGGGGTACCTTTACCTACTGTCAGTATGCCTTTGAGCCGGTGCAGGCGACTGGGCTCAATATCTGGTTCTGCCCCGACTGGGCTAGGCGACTGGAGCACTTTCAGAGACCTTCCAATCCTGGAAAGCAGGTCTCAGTGCAATGGACTCACAACTGTGCATTGTGAGCACCAACCTCAGCAGAGTATAAATAACATGGAAGCTAGCTGTGAAGCATAACTTCTTTTATTTCTAATAGCTACTGCAAACTAAGAACTAGAGAGCTACTGGCTTGCATGAGTGTTACAGCTCTCTCTCAGCCATCTAATCACTACGTAGATAACACACAGACTGCACACAGAGTCAGGCAGGAGCGGAAGAAGTGAAGAGCAGTTTCCACCCCTCCTTTCTGAAGCATCATATCAGGAGGTTCTCGCAATGGGAGGGGGTGAAAATATCAACAGCTACTGGGTGAGAACCCATGGTCAGAAATACTCAGAGAGAAGGGAGTCCAAGGTGGATGGGAGTTTCTAAAAGGAGAAATATTGAAGCCCCAAATGCAGACAATTCCAACAAGAAAGATTGACAATTGACATCATCCTTAGTGACGTGTTTCTAAATAGTGGTCCTTTTAAAACAGACATAAAATTATATTATTTTTTGCAAACTCCTGCATACTGTGTGGTTCTCTCGATCATGCATATGCTTTTCTTTGGTTTCTTAGCAATCCCATTTTGGCTGCAATCCAGTCAGTGCTTAGTATCTGAGCTCATGATTAAGCAGAGTGATGATAAGTATTAACTGGTCCCAGATGTGCTTTGCAGTAACGTTCTGCCTTAATAAAGAGGGACAGTTGTTTTCAACACAAGCTTTATCAGGTGTTCAAGGGTCATAATGATGGGAAGGGCAAAGGCTGTGCTACTCTGCACTCAAAGGGCCACAGCATCTCCACTGTATAGAATCATAGAATCATAGAATCATAGAGTTGGAAGAGACCACAAGGGCCATCGAGTCCAACCCCCTGCCAAGCAGGAAACACCATCAGAGCACTCCTGACATATGGTTGTCAAGCCTCTGCTTAAAGACCTCCAAAGAAGGAGACTCCACCACACTCCTTGGCAGCAAATTCCACTGTCGAACAGCTCTTACTGTCAGGAAGTTCTTCCTAATGTTTAGGTGGAATCTTCTTTCTTGTAGTTTGGATCCATTGCTCCGTGTCCGCTTCTCTGGAGCAGCAGAAAACAACCTTTCTCCCTCCTCTATGTGATATCCTTTTATATATTTGAACATGGTTATCATATCCCCCCTTAACCTCCTCTTCTCCAGGCTAAACATGCCCAGCTCCCTTAGCCGTTCCTCATAAGGCATCGTTTCCAGGCCTTTGACCATTTTGGTTGCCCTCGTCTGGACACGTTCCAGTTTGTCAGTGTCCTTCTTGAACTGTGGTGCCCAGAACTGGACACAGTACTCCAGGTGAGGTCTGACCAGAGCAGAATACAGTGGCACTATAACTTCCCTTGATCTAGATGCTATACTCCTATTGATGCAGCCCAGAATTGCATTGGCTTTTTTAGCTGCCGCGTCACACTGTTGGCTCATGTCAAGTTTGTGGTCAACCAAGACTCCTAGATCCTTTTCACATGTACTGCTCTCAAGCCAGGTGTCACCCATCTTGTATTTGTGCCTCTCATTTTTTTTGCCCAAGTGCAATACTTTACATTTCTCCCTGTTAAAATTCATCTTGTTTGTTTTGGCCCAGTTCTCTAATCTGTCAAGGTTGTTTTGAAGTGTGATCCTGTCCTCTGGGGTGTTAGCCACCCCTCCCAGTTTGGTGTCATCTGCAAATTTGATCAGGATGCCCTTGAGTCCATCATCCAAGTCGTTGATAAAGATGTTGAATAAGACCGAGCCCAAGACAGAACCCTGTGGCACCCCACTAGTCACTCTTCTCCAGGATGAAGAGGAACCATTGATGAGCACCCTTTGGGTCCGGTCAGTCAGCCAGTTACAAATCCACTGAGTGGTAGCATAGTCAAGACCGCATTTTACCAGCTTCTTTACAAGAATATCATGGGGCACCTTGTCAAATGCCTTGCTGAAATCAAGGTAGACTACATCCACTGCGTTCCCTTCATCTACCAGGCTTGTAATTCTGTCAAAAAATGAGATCAGGTTCGTCTGACACGACTTATTTTTCAGAAATCCATGCTGACTATTGGTGATCACAGCATTCCTTTCTAGGTGCTCACAGATTGTTTGCTTGATGATCTGCTCCAGAATCTTCCCTGGTATTGATGTCAGACTGACTGGGCGGTAATTATTTGGGTCCTCTCTTTTCCCCTTTTTGAAAATAGGGACAACATTTGCCCTCCTCCAGTCTGCTGGGACTTCGCCTGTTCTCCAGGAATTCTCAAAGATGATTGCCAGTGGTTCTGAGATCACATCTGCCAGTTCTTTTAATACTCTTGGATGCAGTTCATCTGGCCCTGGAGACTTGAATACATCTAAACTAGCCAAGTATTCTTGTACTATCTCCTTAGTTATTCTGGGCTGTGTTTTCTCTACTGAATCATTTGCTCCAAATTCTTCAGGTCGGGCATTGTTTTCTTTATCGGAGAAGACTGAGGCAAAGAAGGCATTGAGGAGTTCAGCCCTTTCTGTATCCCCTGTTTGCATTTCACCATCTTCTCCTCTGAGTGACCCCACTGTTTCTTTGTTCTTCCTTTTGCTACGAACATACCCATAAAAGCCTTTTTTGTTGCTTTTAACCTCTCTAGCAAGCCTGAGTTCATTCTGTGCTTTAGCTTTTCTGACTTTGTGTCTACACGTGCTGGCTATTTGTTTGAATTCCTCTTTGGTGGTTTCCCCCCTTTTCCATTTTTTGTACACATCCTTTTTTAATCTTAACTCAGTTAAAAGTTCTTTAGATAGCCACCCTGGCTTCTTTAGGCACCTTCCATGTTTCCGTCTCATTGGTATTGCCTGAAGTTGTGCTTTTACTATCTCCCTCTTAACAAACTCCCAGCCATCATGAACTCCCTTTCCTTTTAGTATTACTGTCCATGGGATCTCACCCAGCACTTCCCTAAGTTTTATGAAGTCGGCTTTCTTAAAGTCAAGAAATTGAGTCCTAGTATGCTTGGCTGCTCCTTTCCGTTGTATAGTAAACTTCAGAAGAGCATGATCACTTGCGCCTAATGATCCTTCCACTTCTACCCCATTAACCAGGTCATCGCCATTGGTTAGGACCAGATCTAAAATGGCTGTTCCTCTTGTTGCTTCTCCCACTTTCTGGACAATGAAGTTGTCTGCAAGGCCAGTGAGGAATCTGTTTGACCTTATGCTCTTGGCTGAGTTTGACATCCAACAAATATCCGGGTAATTGAAGTCCCCCATTACTACTATCTCCCTTCCTTTTGCATGCTTGGCCATCTGTTCCAGGAAGGCATCATCTATGTCCTCCGTTTGGCTTGGGGATCTATAGTAAACTCCCACAATGAGGTCACTGTTATTCTTCTCTCCCTTAATTTTGACCCAAATGCTCTCACTTTGGCTTTGAGGTTCTAAATCTTGGATCTCTTCACAGGTATACACATCCCTGACATATAACGCCACTCCTCCTCCTTTCTTGTCTGGTCTGTTTCTCTGAAATAGATTGTATCCCTCCATTATTACATTCCAATTGTGGGACTTATCCCACCAGGTTTCAGTGATGCCTATTATGTCATATTTAGTTTGCTGTACCAAGAGCTCAAGCTCATCTTGTTTATTTCCCATGCTTTGTGCATTAGTGTACAGACATTGAAGTCCATTAGTCATTCCCCCGTGGCTCTTATTTAAGGATTTTTTCCTCCCACCACTAGGTCTGCTTGCTGTTTGCTCCATTTGGTCTATGACATTTGGATGATCATCTTCATCAATTGATAGACTCCTACCTTCAGGAGCACTGTCTCCCTCCCCCACATTAGTCAGTTTAAAGCCCTCCTGATGAGGTTTCTGAGTTTTTTGGCAAAAACATTCCTCCCAACCGTTGTGAGGTGCAGCCCATCGCTTGCCAGAGGTCCATCTTCAAGAAACTGCAGTCCGTGATCTAAGAATCCAAACTGTTCCTGTTTACACCATTTGCGAAGCCAGCTGTTTACTTCCACTATTTTCCCCTCTCTCCCTGGGCCACGTCGTTCAACTGGGAGGACAGATGAGATGACGATTTGTGCATTTAATTGCTTCAATTTCCTGCCCAGAGCCTCGTAGTCTCTTTTGATCTTCTGGAGGCTATTGCTTGCAGTGTCATTGGTTCCCACATGAACCAAGAGGAAGGGGTATTTGTCAGTGGGTTTTATGATTCCTGGCAGTCGTTCAGTTACATCTTGGATCTTAGCCCCGGGGAGACAGCACACTTCCCGAGACATCTTGTCAGGCCCACAGATCACTGCTTCTGTTCCCCTCAGTAGGGAATCCCCTATCACCACTACACGCCTCCTCTTAGGTTTGGTTGGGGTTCTTCCGTGAGCGGTCCGTTCCAAGGTCGCCTGCACATTCTCTGAGGACTGACTTTGCTGTTCATCTTCATATACCTGATCGACTGTAATGAGGGAGAGATCCTCAAATGGAGTCTGCTCTTCGTCTTCCATGCTAGGGGAGAGGACCTGAAAGCGATTGTGTATTTCTAAACAATCAGAGCGAACCCTGGGCCTCCTACTTCTTTGAGTCACGTTTCTCCACATATCGGGCTCCTGTGTTGGTGAACTAGCCTCCTTCCCAGGGGAGTCTCCTGTCTCCTCCTTGGTGGAGACGGTGTGCTCTGCTGCTTCCAAGAAGAGCTCCAGCTCTCTAATTCTTTGGAGTGTAGCTACACGTTCCTCCAGTTGCTGGACTTTGTCTTTTAGGAGGGCAATCAACATGCAATTGCTGCATGTAAAGCTGCCTGCAACCTTTGGCAAGATGGCAAGCATTGCGCAGGAACTGCAGGCGACTGCAGCTGTTCCCTCCCCCTCCATCTTGAGAACGTGTCGTTGGGGGTGGCTACAGCGGTCCTGCATCATAAAAAGTGTGAAAACAGGACTAATAACTCCCCCCCCAAAAAACCTAGGTCTCCCCCAACAAACGTTTGAGACTAGCTCCCCTAAATCTAAAAGATGGATCAAACTGTGCACGCTGCCCTGCAAGCTCTGATAAGCTCCTCCCACAGCTAATCACCTGCCTCAACAGAAACCCTGCCCCGTCTGATCTTTGTACAGGGAGAGCAGCTAATCAGCCACAAAGAATCACACACACAAGAAAACCCTTTTGGCTCCTTCTTCAGCCGCTGGCCTGCAAGGTCTGATAAGCTCCTCCCACAGCTAATCACCTGCCTCAACAGAAACCCTGCCCCCTCTGATCTTTGCACAGGGAGAGCAGCTAATCAGCCACAAAGAATCACACACACAAGAAAACCCTTTTGGCTCCTTCTTCAGCCGCTGGCCTGCAAGGTCTGATAAGCTCCTCCCACAGCTAATCACCTGCCTCAACAGAAACCCTGCCCCCTCTGATCTTTGCACAGGGAGAGCAGCTAATCAGCCACAAAGAATCACACACACAAGAAAACCCTTTTGGCTCCTTCTTCAGCCGCTGGCCTGCAAGGTCTGATAAGCTCCTCCCACAGCTAATCACCTGCCTCAACAGAAACCCTGCCCCCTCTGACCTTTGTACAGGGAGAGCAGCTAATTAGCCACAAAGAATCACACACACAAGAAAACCCTTTTGGCTCCTTCTTCAGCCGCTGGCCTGCAAGGTCTGATAAGCTCCTCCCACAGCTAATCACCTGCCTCAACAGAAACCCTGCCCCCTCTGATCTTTGCACAGGGAGAGCAGCTAATCAGCCACAAAGAATCACACACACAAGAAAACCCTTTTGGCTCCTTCTTCAGCCGCTGGCCTGCAAGGTCTGATAAGCTCCTCCCACAGCTAATCACCTGCCTCAACAGAAACCCTGCCCCCTCTGACCTTTGTACAGGGAGAGCAGCTAATCAGCCACAAAGAATCACACACACAAGAAAACCCTTTTGGCTCCTTCTTCAGCCGCTGGCCTGCAAGGTCTGATAAGCTCCTCCCACAGCTAATCACCTGCCTCAACAGAAACCCTGCCCCCTCTGATCTTTGCACAGGGAGAGCAGCTAATCAGCCACAAAGAATCACACACACAAGAAAACCCTTTTGGCTCCTTCTTCAGCCGCTGGCCTGCAAGGTCTGATAAGCTCCTCCCACAGCTAATCACCTGCCTCAACAGAAACCCTGCCCCCTCTGACCTTTGTACAGGGAGAGCAGCTAATCAGCCACAAAGAATCACACACACAAGAAAAACTGTACAGCAGGAGGGCAAATGCACATAGAAGGCTGGCCAACAATCAGCTTCAGGACAAAATTAAATTGTCTGATAAATTCTCCTTAAGTGAAGCTGAATCTCAGTTGACATTCTGCTGATGAGTGGGCTGCAGTTTTTATCAAAACTGTAAAACCAAAATGGAGAACATGTGGCACTCCAGATGTTGCTTATGATTCCCAGCACCCAGCCACTTGCCCTGCTCACTTTAGGGCTACCACCACCACCACCTGTAATTTCTTTAAGCTGAGGATGGGGAACCTGTGGCACTGCAGATGTTAACTATTTCTATGATTTTTATTTCTATGACACTGATGAGGGCAGATGACTTGCAATTTGTACAGAGGTTATGTTCCATGGGTTGCATGTAAAACCAAAACCATGTATAGCCAGAACAACCCTGGAACTGCACCCCTGCCAACCATCCCTAATTCTCTGGAGCCAGTGCACCAAATGGGCCTTGCCCCTATGCAAGGTCAAGTGCTTTTAAGCTTTCTGCCTTGCTTATTGGTCTCGGGTAAGGTCTTCCATTACAGGGACGCGGGTGGCGCTGTGGTCTAAACCACAGAGTCTAGGGCTTGCTGATCAGAAGGTCGGCGGTTGGAATTCCCACAACGGGGTGAGCGCCCGTTGCTCGGTCCCTGCTCCTGCCAACCTAGCAGTTTGAAAGCACTTCAAAGTGCAAGTAGCTAAATAGGTATCACTCCAGCGGGAAGGTAAACGGTGTTTCTGTGTGCTGCTCTGGTTCACCAGAAGTGGCTTAGTCATGCTGGCCACATGACCTGGAAGCTGTACGCCAGCTCCCTTGGCCAATAAAGCGAGATGAGCGCCGCAACCCCAGAGTCGGTCACGACTGGACCTAATGGTCAGGGGTCCCTTTACCTTTAAGGTCTTGCATGGGCTCTGGGGGCCTTGTTGAGTTTTCACAAAGGTCCTACAAGATCTCACATGACCTGCCCAGAGCTTTAAGCTCTTTGCCTTGTATGCATTTAATTTGGGTAATTGCAGCTGGCCGGCCACCAAAATTGTGATCAAGTTAAAAGTGCACAAGTTGCAAGTTGACTGCATTATGATGAAGGTGCAAGTTCAGTTGCACACACAAATCTTCCTGGTTGGATCATGGCAAATGCTTTTCATTAAGAGATGTGCTTATATTTGAAAACTGACCCTTCAGAGCTCCAAGACTCCTCCCAGCAGCTCAAGATAGCACAGGCCCAGTTGAAATGCCACAGAAGAAATTCCCAGCTTGCCTGCTTTCCTCATAAAAGGAAAATCAGAGTCAGCCATGGTAGAGAGCTCAGCTGAGAGTGACTCAGCAGTCTTAGCTGGGTGTAGCTCGCTGCTGAAGAAGCCACAAGATCAGTCACCAAGTGGAGCTTGGGGAAGGTGGGAAACTTCTTGATCACTTGTGGCATTAATTGCTGCAAACTTCCTTTCTTGGAAGCACTGTGTTAAATGAAATAATAAGCAATGCATCAAATGTTCTTCAACTATGTTGGGAGTTTAGTCTGGACCTCACCGAAATTCTGTTTAATGATCTTCAACGTCACTGAAAAAGGGGAGAAGAGAAACTATGTAAACAGGAGATGGCCTAGGAACATTGTGTATATGCCACACTGTTATGGTTAGCTGCCGACCAATAAGTATGAGGAATGAGGTTGAGGTGGAGAGGGGGGGAACTGTGTATAGACAAGGGTGTGAACGAAACAGATTTTGATGTCTGTGGGCATAAGGGAGAAAAAACACCCGTGGAACGCCAGCCTAAATTATTTCGGACAATGTCTGAAAGCATTTCATGGAGCACACGAAAAAACCCTACCCCCGGATGATTGAATCAATGTTCAGGTGGCAAAACTATCCAAGAATGTAAGATCCACCAAAATTAATGAACCTAAGTTCAGTGAGTCTACTCTGAATAGGGCTATGCAACTATAAGTTCTTTTCTTGAGGTGGGGGAAGGAAGATGGAGCAAACTTAGAATCATATAATCATAGAATTGTAGAGTTGGAAGGGGCACAAGTGTCATCTAGTCTAATGCAGGAATCTCAACTAAATCATACATGACAGATGGCCATTCAAGCTCTGCTTATAAACCTCCAAGGAAAGATAGTACACCACCTTATAAGGGAGTCCATTCCATAGTGCCAGGGATTGGGCAGAGGAGGAATGGTGGAGACTGCCTCCCCAGCCTGACTATTCCAGAGAAAAAGAAGACAGTTCAGAATTACAACATCTGCTCAGAGGCAGATGAGGGGGAAAGCTGAGAAATAATGGGAAAGGAGGAAGAAGCACCAGAGGGGGAACAGCTGACAGACACAGTGTCTTTAGAAAGCATTTCAGACCCCCCTCCCAGAACCTGGAGAGCATTGAAAGTAGGAGAGCAGAGTAGCTCAGAGGTAGAGGGCACTTCTCAGCACATAGTGACGACACATGAAAGGAGAGAGGGAGGGGGTGGAGATTTCACTCGGGACAATGCCATTATTCCAAGAGGCTGCACTTCCAAGCCTCTCTCTGTGAATATTGAATAAAAAGCAGTTGGTAAGAACTGTCTTCTCCATTCCTGCCGACCTCCTATGGGGGTTGGATCCACTGCTGCTGACACATGGTTGAACAGCTCTTGCCATCAGAAAGTTATTCTTGATACTTGGAATCTGGTAACTTAAACAAGCTTGCTTCCTCTTCCATGTGACAGCCCTTGAGATATTGGAAGATGGCTATCATATCTTTGTCGCCTTATTTTCATACTAAACATACCCAGCTCCTTCAACCACTCCTCTTAAGGCTTGGTTTCCTGACCCTTGATTATCTTGCCCTCCTCTGCACAAGTTCCAGCTTGCCAACATTCTCAAATTATGGCGCATGCCCAGAATTGGACACAGCATTCCAGATGTGGTCTGACCAAGGCAGAATAGTGGTACTATTACTTCCTTTGATCTGGACACTATACTTGATGCAGCCTAGAATAGCATTAGCTTTTTTGTTGCTGCTGCTGTTGTCTCATGTTCAGTTTGTGGTCCACCAAGATCCCTAGATCCTTTTCAAATATATTGCTAGTAAGCCAGGTGTCCCCCATCTTTTATTTGTGCATCTGGTTCTTCCTGGCTAAGTGCAGAACTTTACATTTGTCCCTACTGAAATTCATTTTGTTAGATTGGGCCCAGTTCTCCAATTGGTTAAGGTCATTTTGAATTCTGATTCTGTCTTCTGCGGCATTAGCTACCCCTCCCAGTTTGGTGTCATCTGCAAATTTGATGAGCATCCCCTCAATTCCTACAAGTTGTTTATAAAGACAAGGAACAACAAACAGGCCCAGGACCCTTTGGCACCCCACTTGTCACTTTTTTCCAGGATGAGAAGGGACCATTAAGGAGTACTCTTTGGGTTCAGTCAATCAACCAGCTACAAATGCACCTCTTTCTTTCTTAGGCAATCACTTGTAGCCAAGTAAGATTATCTTCCATGAACACGGTCTTACAGTGAGTCTGTAAGTGACTGTGGAGGCCAATTCTGGATCCACATGTCCTTCCACAGTGGAGATATAGGTTTCTAGGCAGGAGTTGATCATGATGAGGGTTTGCCAAACGTGCCTTCCTCTTGGCATGTTTCTCCCTTTCATCCTGAGTTTGAGCATCTTCAAAGTCCATGACACCTTTGGTAAAGGCTGTTATCCAATTGGAGCACTCGCAGGCAAGTGTTTCCCAATTGCTCAGGCGATGTTGGATTTCAGCATTAATGTCAGCCTTTGTGGAAAGATAACTACCCAGGAAGGAGAAGTGATCAACACTAGGTGTTCCCTTACTGCCTCTTTTCCTATCTTAGGCTGCAGCTCCCTCCTTTTGTACCAAAGCCCCGTGGCCCAGTTACTCTCTATGTGATAAAGTAACCATACAAAGCAGCAGAATATAGATTTTGGGTTCAAATAGGCCAGATGTGAACGGTTTGGCATGGGCATTGGGTGAAGCCATTACATTAACTCCAGCCCATCTGCTGGGAATGTATCTAAAGGGAAACCACAACATGGGGGGGGGTGTCCTATGACCTACATCAAATAGGGGTACCCCCTGATGCATCCCCACTGGAGTTCTATGGCCCTAGCCTGTCTGGGCGTGGGACACAAGCAACACCTCACAGATCCCTTTAACAGAGGAGGGAGAGGCAAAGGTTACAACCTCCAACCAAGACTAAGGCTTACTCAATGCCTAACCTCACAAAGTTGTGACAATTGCTATGAGGCAGGTGAAAACCAAATGGCTGGTGCCAATTTGCCAAGTGGAAAAATTCCTGTCCAGCAGCTGACAATGTCTATGTAAGGTCTTAGCATAAAAGAAAAGCATATGAAAATGGTGAGGGTGGGGGATCTGATAGAAAAAACTGAGGAGTGCTGTGCTTGTTTCAGTTTATTCCCCAGCAGGTGGATCCTAGAAAGACCCATGGGCTGGTTGGGCCTTCCTCCTGGGAAATCCCCAGGCCCAGGCCTGCTTGCCAAAGACCAGTCTGCAGGCAGTCCTGCAGTCTCCCCAGTCAGCTGCTGGATCACTGACCAGGCCGGTGGCCACGCTGCCATGCCGCCTAACCATTTAAGGTAAGCAGACTTACATCATTTATTCTGTTATCACCAGGGTGGGCATCACTTTCCTTTTGGGTGAAGCCAGAGGCAAAATAAGTGCTGAGTAGTTCTGCCTTCTCCCTGTCCCCCAATAGCATTTCTCCATCTTCTCCATGCAGAGGACCTACCACTTGCTTGTTCTTCCTCTTGCTTCAGCCATAGACAAAGAAACCTTTAAAAAAATATTTTTAACCTCTCTTGCAAGCCTGAGCTCATTCTGAGCTTTAGCCAGTCTGACTTTCCCCTTGCAACTGTTGGCTACTTATGTATAACTCTCCTCCTATAATTTCCTCTTTCTTCCATTTCTTATACATCTTATACATAAATTTCAGGTCCTCTGTAAGCTCCTTATGCAGCCACACCTAAGATGGCTTCCTCTTTTCTTTCTTGTTGGAATGGTCTCCATTTGGGCCTTCAGTATTTCACTTTAAGAAACTTGCATCCATCTTGGACTCCCTTCTCTTTGATCTCTCCCAGTAGTTCCTTAAATTTTTTGAAATCTGCCTTCTTCCTGGTGTTTAGTTTGTTTCTGACTGCAGAGCAATGCCTCTTGATTGCCTGGGTGGAGGATGGAGAACTGTGTGAATGTGTGTGGAAACTAGCCCGCTGCATAAAGGCAAAATCTGCATATATTATTCCACCCCCTGTTGCCTCTGGCCCCATCCACCACTGCCTTGTGGCATCCATAAATATGCCTGGAAATGAATAGGAGCTTCGGGCTGGAAATGGTCCCCCACCTCTGCAACATAAGCCTTTCCCAGTGCTAACTAGAGTTACCTGGGACTTTGTTGCAGGCCAAGCTTGAGTTTAGGACTTTCCCTACAAGAATCCAAAGGTGGGGATTTAAAAAAGCAGCTCAGTATCAATGCAGTGCTATCAATTGTAGAACTACACATAAGAAGCCAGAAAATGAATATTTTGTGAAATTGGCTCTCTCCAGAATCAGCAAATCTCAGTTAAAAGTGATACCCCAGTGTCTTAATGGAATTAAGTAATGAATTTACTGGAACCATAGGGATGTGCTCATAAACATCTTAGGAAGCCAGGTTTATGATGCTATTAATTACCTGGAAGGAAAAATAAGCAATGCATTAATTAAATTTTGCCACCGCTGCTAAAGCAGGAGGTGTTGCAGGCCTCCAACGAGAGGAGAAACTCACATTAAGGTTAAGATTCCTTCCATGGGAAGCAAAGCAAACAAGGTTTTGACTCTGGAAAATGTCTAATCAAAGGGGCCAGCAGCATAATGTGAACTATGAATATTGGACAAGAAGGTGATGCTTGTGAAAAATGAAGGCTGGAACAGGAAGCTTGTTAGAGTGAGTTATTGGGGAGACCCAGCTGCAAAAGCATCTGTTTGACAATGCAGCATTGTACTATACACATGGAGGCATCACTCCAAAGAAGCAAACACAACAGATTCTTTCTTGGAGGTGATCTGATCCCCTGAAACTGTGCATACAAAAGTATCCAGGGACTATGCCCAAACAACCCCTTGGAAAACTAAAATGGAGCCAAATTTCACAGATTTCAATGTTTGACCCTGCACGCTCCATTTGCATGGGGTGAGTTTCCACTGCCTCCCTTTGCAAATATCTCTTCTTTTCAAAATACCGTATATTGCTTTTCATTTGAGAAAAAAAAACTCCATTGTGCATCTTTTAGAATGACATTTCCCTTAATACACTACACATCCAGTTCTTTTCACTGATGTTGCATTCATTAAGTCCATTCACCCCTTCTCAGGTGGGCAGCTTTGTGGGTGGGTCTGGGCCTTCTCTGGGCTAAATCGGAATTAAAGGGCGTTCCCCTGAATGCAGGGCCAACTGACCAATATCTGTGCTTGGCCCCACGCCCAGGGCAAGGATAAATTCCTGGCCTCCTGGGCCTTTCAGTCTCTCACCATTTCAGTTCTCCCATCCACCCTCCCTCCCTCCCTCAGATTAAGGTATTTGTGGATGGTATGACCTTGCTGTGGACAATGTCATTTGCCGTATTTTGGGGGCTGAGCAGGATTTTTTTCTCATCTGGCAAATTGGTTCCACCATTTGGATTTTCACCTACCTCATAGCAACTGTCACAACTTTGTAAGGCGGATAGACATTGGGTATGCCTAGTCTAGGTTGGAGGGCAGGTTGTAGCCTCTGCCTACCTCTCCACAGGTAAGGGTATCCTGTTAAAAGGATCTGGGAGAAGTGGCTCCTGTCTGATGCCCAGCTGGGGGCTAGGGCCATACCATACCTCCAATGGAGACCACTTGGGGGACAGCCCAATTTGACGTAGGATATAGGGCATCTGCCACCCACTGGCTTCACCCTTAGAAACTGAAATATACTCGGAGTCCTGTAGTGATTCCATGCTCTTTATTGCAGCTTGTAAAACAGTGATTGAATTGCCCCCCAAACCTCAGGCTTTTATATACATTATTTACACAATGAGTTCCGTCTGATTGGCTGATTCTGCTTCCCTCCTGGAGCCTGATTGGTCTTTTCCTGCAAGCCAATCAGTTGTTGCATTCTAGGATTCTACTTGCCTATTGTTCTAGGATCCAAGCTACTACATAACAGAAACACTCCCAGTGGACAGGCAGGAGTGACATTCGAAGTTGCTTACCACAATGCCTATGGCCAAACCTTCACATCTGTAAGCAATAAAGTTGTGGCCTTATTTGATCTCAAACCAATATGCTGGGTGTTGTCTAGTTATTTGCACCTTAGGTAACAGGATGGTTATGTGGCCCCAATATGCAAACAGTTGCCTTAAAGGGGAAAGGGACATAGCTTAGTGATAGAGTATCTGTGCTGCATGCAGACTAGTCCCAGGTTCAATCCTGAGCATTCCCAGGTAGGGCTGGAAATGTTCTCTGGCTAAGAATCCTGGAGAGCTGCTGTCAGACAGCGCAGACAAGACTGAGTCAAATTCACAAATGGTTTGACACGAAATGAGGCAAGCTTCTATGTTTTTTTGCTATTTTTCTAGCAAGGACCACAGTTACCACTCCAGCAACTACTGCCACTGCTGCCACTGTGGAACCTGATCTCATTACCAGATTCTCCATGTCTTTTAGAAACACCCATAAAGAACAGCATATCAACAATAGTTCCACAACAGGAACGTCTACATCTTCATTTATAGGAAAAGGATGTTTTCTAAAGTCTAGTTCTTGAGGAACACACAGGCATCTGACTCTACCAGGTCAGACAGCTCCTTCCCTGACTCAGATGAGGGGCTAAACTTGTTTCAGTACCACTGCAGATTGCAATGTGGGGGTTCCCATAATTATTGAATCTGCCTCCATTTAAAAGAAAGTAGTCCCTGACTAATCACTGGTTGGAATGTCTCATCACTTTTAAAGGAAACCAGCAGGGCTGTAGCACAGTGGTAGAGCATCTGCCTTGCATACAGAGTCCCAGCAGCTCCAGGCACCACACTGCAATCCTAGCAAGCCACTGGCAGTCAACAGACAGCACTGAGCTAGGTGGACTGTTGGTCTGACTAAGGTAGCTTCCTGTGTTCCCATAGTTTGCAATCTGGCCACCGAAGTCTTTAAGCAAAGTCAGCTCTACTGTTAAACAAGGTCAGGCAACCACCTCAGGTGGCAGGTGCTGAGGGGCAAAGGCAGGGGCAGTAGGCTCTTGGCAGTCCATCCTAAGCTACCTGACTATTCCCATCTGTTGGAGGACAGAGCTGTCCATGCTACATGGCCTCTCCTGGCTCCCACAAAGTTAACTGTTAACTGCTGACTCTGGTGAAGTAGAGGGTGCTCTCCCATCACCAGCATTCATGTAAGATTCAACTGCCAGTCCCATGGTACACCATGCCCTTTGACTCAGGGAGCAAAACATATTGGGCCAGCCCTATCTTTATGTATAGACAAACAGCATCTCCCTGTAGCCTCAAACAACCTCTCTGAGTTCCTTCACACAGCCATGTCAGAAAGAACCATACCGAAAAACAAAGAGCTGGAAGTCTGGCCAGTTCCCAAAAAGTTATGACAGAGAGGGAAGGAGGCGAAGGAGGAGATATTCAAAGAGTTTCTAAAAGGGGAAATGGGGAGGGGGAAGAACTAGCCCTTTAAGAAGGGGAACTGACTTGTAACATGAGAGGTATCTAACCCAGCCCTGTTTCTGACTGGTGGGGAACTTCAGAACATCCCTCCCTCAGCTGCAAGCTTATTAAATATAGTAGTAGCCGAACCTTCAATTGAAAACAGACAGGCTGTGTCTGTAGCTTGTGCCTCCTTTGCGTGCTTGTTGCTCAGTGTCCAGGGAATGGTCTGAGTGCCGCTCTCTGGCCCATTCCAGGCAATACCATGAGGTCCAGCCTTCCTTCAGTGGTGCCTGTGCTTCTGCCCATGTTCCAGCTTCTGCTACATACACTGCCACTCCATGCAAACCCAGAGTCTGGAGGTAAGCCCCAATCTCTTCTCCTTCCGAAGTTTCAGCCACTTTTTCGGGAGAAAATGTTTGTTTGTCGGGGGGGGGGCGTATATGGAGCATTTGTCACTGAGACGCATGGATAACAAGCATGCATGCAAAAGGACTCTCAGTGGATTGCTGCAGCATGTAGTTTTGTCCTAAAGCCACAGGATCAGTGAAGGAATGTGTTTAGGAGTTGTGTTAGGAAAGCAGACAGAGAGGTCATTAACAGGTCTCAGTCACAACTTCCAAAGCCTCTATTATTCAAGCACTTGGGTCAAGGTTTTGTTTTGGAGATGATCTGAATAAGACATGAGAAATGCTTCAATGTGGGTTTGTCAGAGTGAGAGACAGTAGGCACTGTCCTTGAAGGTGCAGCTTCTTTTGATGGATGAGATGAGTTATCTGCCGGAGCCATATCCTTTGGTAAACCTGTTTGTGTCTGTTGAATTGGCTATGTTTGATCCTGAAGAAGTTGCCCTAAGAAATTTTACAATAATAGCAAGCTGATTGCATGTGAAGCTGTGCAACAGCCTCACTGGTTGAACACATTAGGTTGAGCTGTACCTGGGTGTACTTAGCTGTCTGCACATGAGATAGTAAGGAAAAGTCAACCTCAAAGGCAAGATATGCCTACCAAGAGATGGGACTAGATGGAGCAGCAGCATCTTTTCGAGATCTTCCTACAGAGAGACCAATCAGAGTGCAAAACTCCCAAGCATCTTTTCCTGCTGAGGGTCAGCTTGGAGCTTTACCCTTTTTTTGCAGACTAAAAGCCATCAGAGCCACCCATAAATGGTTGGTGGTAGCAAATGAACAGTGCCAGCAGTGTGCATTTTGTGTAGGGCTTTCACACACAGGAGCCTTGCTTATGAATGACTTGATGTTTGGAGCTGATTATGGCTTGCAGGCTCCTGCGAAAAACTCTTACACTTGTTGTTGTTGTTTAGTCGTTCAGTCGTGTCCGACTCTTCGTGACCCCATGGACCAGAGCACGCCAGGCACTCCTGTCTTCCACTGCCTCCCGCAGTTTGGTCAGACTCATGTTTGTAGCTTCGAGAACACTGTCTAACCATCTCGTCCTCTGTCGTCCCCTTCTCCTTGTGCCCTCCATCTTTCCCAGCATCAGGGTCTTTTCCAGGGAGTCTTCTCTTCTCATGAGGTGGCCAAAGTATTGGAGCCTCAGCTTCAGGATCTGTCTTTCCAGTGAGCACTCAGGGCTGATTTCCTTAAGAATGGATGCGTTTGATCTTCTTGCAGTCCAAGGGACTCTCAAGAGTCTCCTCCAGCACCATAATTCAAAAGCGTCAATTCTTCGGCGATCAAGTTACTTACACTAGTTACCCAGAAATCTGAATTGTGCTATGAGTTACAGAACCTAGTTCTCCAGTGTGGATCCAGTGCAGGACTCCCAATGGATGTCGGGACTTTAAAAGGAGCATGTTTGTGCACATTGTGGTTGTGCAGAGGAAAGTTAAAGGGTGTGGCCAGTACCTAAAGGCTGTGTGGGATTTCTGATGGTTGTGGCACTATGAATTCCCAATGGCCACATGTTCTTTCTTCTCTTTTATAGAAGTAGTGACTCTTTGGCAATGACCCATATGCATCTTTTGCATCGAAGGAATCAATTAAATCTATCTGTATCACTGGTCTTCAACTGGTGGGTCGGGATGGACTAGTGGGTCGTGGCCTGATTCATGCTGGGTGACAGCAGAGGCACCATTGGTAAAAGATTAAGAAATGGCTCCCCAGATGCATGTGTGGGTTGAGAGTGGGTCCTGGGTTTTTCCATGTATAAGACAATGTTTTTTGCTAAATATTGTTACATTCCCGTGGCTGCTGTGAAGAAGCTGTTGGAACTGCCAATCCACTTCCATAAACCAGTGTGTGGACTTCAGTGAACCATTACAGGGTGACTGCAGCTGATGTTCTAATATACGGTAGAGGGTGCAGGGTGGCATGGGGGCTGCAGGGCAGCGATCTCCCCCCAAAAGGCAATGACTTTGGGCGATCTTGGGGTTGCTATTTCAAAGTCATTCTGTTTGATGTTTAAAGTATTGATTTCTTAATTTAAGGTTCAAGAAAAATAGGGGTTGTCTTATACATGGGGGCATCATACATGGAAAAATATGGTACATTCTTAACACATTGTACTAGTGGCAGTGAAATGTTTGATATTCATTGACTGAGATGGGATTGGAATGTTTGATTGCTTGGGGAGCAGAGCAACAGGCGCTGTGAGGACAAGGGAAGTTGTTAGTGTGGTTGAGATTAAAACCTCACATGAATTTCTTTAAGCAGCCTGAGGTGGCCCAAAGGAGTGATTGCCAAGTATATATCAGGAATAGCCAGCATGGTGACCTTCAGAAGCCACTGGACTACAATTCCCAATCAGATTAATGGCAACCATTGGGATAGAGTTTTGTGAGGATTGCCAAAGGAGGGAGTCAGGCTATGCCCTGGCCAAAGGCCTGGTGGGACATCTCTGTCTTGCAGGCCCTGCGGAAAGATGCCAAGTCCTGCAGGGCCCTAGTCTCTTGTGAGAGAGCGTTCCACCAGATCGGAGCCACAGCCGAAAAAGCCCTGGCTCTAGTTGAGGTCAGCCTAACCTCTCTGTGGCCTGGGACCTTCAAGATGTTTTTGTTTGAAGACCGTAAGTCATAATCCCTGACCAAGCTGGCTACAGCTGATGGGAATTGTAGTCCAATAACATCAGGATGACACCAGACTGGAGAAGCCTCTGTCACAGAAATTCTCCCCTTTGTGACTTTTACTGTCACTGAATTATTGCAACTGTCAGAAAGCAACAAGGACCAAAACCAGAGCACTCATGTTATTTGTTGCAGGCTCCTAGCTTGAATCTAAAAAGTATTCCTAATATACACAAGCTATCTCCAATCTCTGATTTTTGCAGACTCTGAGAGTTTTATACCAAACTACCTATAATATAGCCTCATTAATCTCTGTGAGCTTATTATGGGGAACCTGCCTTAGATGGTAAAGAGCTTATTCCATCTATCCCTTATATGTGACAAGCTAAGCAGAAAAGGTTGTGTGCACTGTTTTTCAGGGGTGGGGGAGGCTTTAGGATAGGTTTAGGCAAATTCATGGAAGAGAAGGATATCAATGGCTACCAACTCTTTTATTTATTTATTTATTTATTTATTTAGATATATACATCTCTTGATTGTAAAAAAAACCTCAAAGTGGTTTACAAAAGGTAAAGCCGTAAAATCAAGAAAAATGTACAACCCTACTTTCCAGCTTACAAAACTTAAAATACTTAAGCAGATTAAAATTACCTCTATGTTTTACCTCCGCTGCTGGGGGGTAGAATTGCTCTTACACTCGGGTCCTGCTTGCATGCTTCTCATGGGTTGGCCACTGTGAGGACAGGATGATGGGCTTAAAGGAGCCTTTTCTCGGTCCTGCCACCCTCACAATAATGCTTTTTTTGGATACAGGAGAGGGCCTTTCCAGGGGCTGCTCCCAAACTTTGGAACTTCCTTCCTAGAGAAGTTAGACTAGCTCCCCCCGCTTGTTGTCTTTCTGCCAGCTGGTGTATGCTTTGGAGAACTGAACGTTTTTAAGGAAAGGGCTGGTGCTGTGATGTTTTTATTGGAATGATCTGCATAGCTAGATTGAGAGAGTCTGCTAATGTTTAATTGTTTTTAATGATTGCCTGAGTCCCTGTCAGGGAGAAAGATGGGACGACAACAACAACAACAACAACAATTGGGCTTGATTCTGCAGGACTCTCCTTGAATTCTTATGAGCTCTGCTTAGTTCTGGTACTCAGAACAATCTCCTGTGTTCAAGCAACTGCTCAGAAGTATAATGTTCTTTCCCCCCTTTTTTCTTTTTATTTCTTTCTTTCTTTCATCTTTATAGTTTTCAAAATAGTTTTGGGTATTTCTGGAAAGTCTAGCCTGTTCATACCTGCCTGTTCTGTGTGGGTGGTGCCATTTTTGCTACATAAGCAACGACACTTGGAGCCTATACATCAGAAATAGATGTCTTCTTGCACATGCTTAAAAAGAAGTAATGTTGCGGTTTTTTAAAATGAGATGAGGTGGTAGCACCCTGCTGGGGCAGGATGGAAACAAACATACTGAACAGACCCATGTTCCTTCTGTGCGGATTATTGCAAGACAGTAGGCAAACAGGGACATATAATGCCAAACAATTTCCAAAGTGCAGTGCCCATGATTTCCCATATGACAGTTTGCATAACTTGGCACTGCTGGCATATGGCTGTCCCGTTGCCTCCCTTTTACTGTCCTCGTTTCTCTTCCATCCTCTCCTCTGATTTTGCCAGGGCAGCTACAACCAAGAGAAGATGCAGCCTCATCCATCTTGGAAGCAGCATGACATGGCCATGTGGTTCTGGGTCCTTTCAGAGAGTCTCAGCAGCTCCTTTCCTTAAATATAGCTTTGGCTTTCATACTCTCCACCTGTTGCCCATAATGCAGGCTCTCTCTCTCTCTCCCTCTCTCTCTGTCCACACCCACCCACCTAAACCTGTTTTATACTGACTCAGACCATCAAGTTCATTGTTGCCAACACTGGCTGGCAGTGTCTCTCCAGGCTTTCAGACAGGATTTTTTCCCAGCCCTTCCAGAAGATTATCAGGGATTGAACCATCTTCCTGCATGCAAAGCAGGTGTCCTACCACTGACTATGGCCACACCCAGTGGTGAAGCTGCACGCTCCGGCACCGCTGGGGGTGTGGCTGACGTGCATCCTGGGGGCGTGGCATGCTTCCTGGGGGCATGGCGCCCAGCGCGGTGGGGAACAGTAACAAAACTGCATGCTCCGGCACAGGGAGCGGAGAGCAGGTGGGGGCATGGCTTGCAGCACGTCGCCAGCGGGGGTGTGGTGTGCAGCCCGGGGGCGTGGTATGTGTCCTGGGGGCGTGGCGCCTGGTGTGGTGGAGTGTGTGTGGTGCGTGTTGGGGGGCGGCCATGATGGTACCCCCCAATGGTGCTGGGGGTGATGTGCTTCCCCGCCCCTGTTCCTCTGCCAGTGGGGGGTGGTGCGCGGCGCATGTCCGGGGGGCGGCTGCGATGGTACCCCCCTCCCCAATGGTGCTGGGGACAGTGCGCTCCCCCCACCCCCCATTCCTCTGCCAGTGGCCACACCCACGCACAACGTCTGACTTAGAAATAGTAATAATTTAATAATAATAATTTTTATTCATACCCCACCCATCTGGCTGGATTTCCCAGCCACTCTGGGTGGCTTCCAACAAAGTATTAAAATACAGTAGTCTGTTAAACATTAAAAGCTTCCGTAAACTTTAGATGTCTTCTAAAAGTTTGGTAGTTCTTTTTCTCTTTGACATCTGGTGGGAGAGTGTTCCACAGGGTGGGTGCCACTACCAGGGTGGGCGCCACTACCTCTGCCCTGTAACTTGGCTTCTCGTAGCGAGGGAACCGCCAGAAGGCCCTCAGCGCTGGACCTCAGTGTCCAGGCAGAACGATGGAGGTGGAGATGCTCCTTCAGGTATACTGGACCGAGGCCGTTTAGGGCTTTAAAGGTCAGCACCAACATTTTGAATTGTGCTTGGAAACGTACTGGGAGCCAATGTAGGTCTTTCAAGACCGGTGTTATGAGGTCTCGGGGGCCACTCCCAGTCACCAGTCTAGCTGCCGCATTGTGGATTAGTTGTAGTTTCTGGGTCACCTTCAAAGGTAGCCCCACGTAGAGCGCATTGCAGTAGTCCAAGCGGGAGATAACTAGAGCATGCACCACTCTGATGAGACAGTCCACGGGCAGGTAGGGTCTCAGCCTGCGTACCAGATGGAGCTGGTAAACAGCTGCCCTGGACACAGAATTGACCTGTGCCTCCATGGACAGCTGTGAGTCCAGAATGACTCCCAGGCTGCGCACCTGGTCCTTCAGGGGCCCAGTTACCCCATTCAGGACCAGGGAGTCCTCCACACCTGCATGCCTCCTGTCCCCCCAAAACAGTACTTCTGTCTTGTCAGGATTCAGGCTCAATCTGTTAGCCGCCATCCATCCCCCAACCGCCTCCAGACACTCACACAGGACCTTCACCGCCTTCACTGGTTCTTATTTGAATGAGAAGTAGAGCTGGGTATCATCCGCATATTGATGAACTCCCAATACAAACCCCCTGATGATCTCTCCCAGCGGCTTCATATAGATATTAAAAAGCATGGGGGAGAGGGCGGAACCCTGAGGCAGCCCACAAGTGAGAGCCCAGGGGTCTGAACACTCATCCCCCCCCCCCCACTTTCTGGACACAGCCCAGGAGGAAGGAGCGGAACCACTGTATAACAGTGCCCCCAGCTCCCAGCCCCTCTAGCCCGACTGGAGGGGATCCAAATGGTCCGCTTCTTTCAGGCGTGCCTGGAGTTGTTCAGCAACCACTCGCTCAATCACCTTGCCCAAGAATGGAAGATTTGAGACTGGGCGATAGTTGGCCGTATTGGCCGGGTCTAGAGTTGTTTTTTAAAGAAGCGGTTTAATGACTGCCTCTTTCAGGAGGTCTGGGAAGGCTCCCTCTCACAGAGAAGCATTCACCACCCCGTGAAGCCCGTCACCCAGCTCTTCCCGGCTAGCTTTTATAAGCCAGGATGGTCAAGGTCAAGGAGAGTTCACCTTTCCATGTCTGGAATTTCTGGAAAACGATCTACTTTTTCCTGCATTTATATCCCACCTTTCCTCCAACGAACTCCAAGTGAAATAACTTGTTCTCTCTCCCCCTGTTTTAGCCTCATAACAACCCTCTGCGGCAGATTCAGCTGAGAGACAGCGAATGGCCCAATAAGCTTCATGTCTGAGCAAGGATTTGAACCCAGGCCACCCAGGTCCTAGTCCAGCACTCTAACCACTACACTACACATGCCTCAGTTGATTCTGAGTCCAGTTCAGAATCTGCCATGCTCCGCTGATGATGCACTCACATCAGAGTGGGTTCAGCACAAGGTGTGATCAGAATTTCCCCTTTCCACTTGTTTGCCTGCCTTCCTCTCTCCCTCACCCTTTCTTCCACCCATTTACCTGGATTTTTGCTCCAGTGGTGCAGAAGGAAGGGAAACCCGCTCTTCCCATCCCCTCTCTGATCTCTAAAAAGGAGTTTGATTCTCAGTAGAAACTCTATCTTCCCCCCTTTTTGGCAACTTCTGTGATAACACAAGTTGTTCCTGCTACTACTTTGCTTAAGGTTGAAATTGTGAATGGTTCTATCAGGTCTGGCTCAAGGACGAGAGCAAGGAAGCATTTGGATCAGCCTTCCCCAAACTGTTTTGGAACACAATGCAGATGTTCTGCAATACAACTCCCATCAGCCCCATTTTGGCTGTATCTGGAGGGCACGAGGTTGGGGAAGGCTGGCTCAGATTTCCCCACCCAGTCACCATCCTTCTGCCAATGTGTGGTCTGCCAGTTTCCCCATGCTTTGTCCTAACTGAACACAGACAGAGGAGGGCAAAGGCTTTATCTCCACTGAAAGCATATGTTGGGGGCAGAGGTGTTACACCCTTTGAACTGCCATAACTTCCCCCAGGAATCATAGGATCTGTTGCTTAGTGAGTTTTGGAGATCCTAGACCACCACCATCTTCTTGGAGTGAGGCTTCAGAAGCACTAATTTTTTCAAGTGCTATTTGTGGCTGATTACTTGAAGAATTTAACCCCTTTGACCAGAGTTTGATAGTCATTGCCCTTTACACTGTGTGTTGAAAAATGATCTGATGACTACTAAAAATGTGTGTATTATGAATTAATATCTGCACCAACTGCTGAAATATATTAAGATTTATGGTAAATAAGCTGGTTTTTGTCCCAGTTATTTGGGGAAACATAGAATCATAGAGTTGGAAGAGACCACAAGGGTCATCGAGTCCAACCCCCTGCCAAGCAGGAAACACCATCAGAGCACTCCTGACATATGGTTGTCAAGCCTCTGCTTAAAGACCTCCAAAGAAGGAGACTCCACCACACTCCTTGGCAGCAAATTCCACTGTCGAACAGCTCTTACTGTCAGGAAGTTCTTCCTAATGTTTAGGTGGAATCTTCTTTCTTGTAGTTTGTATCCATTGCTCCGTGTCCACTTCTCTGGAGCAGCAGAAAACAACCTTTCTCCCTCCTCTAGGTGACATCCTTTTATATATTTGAACATGGCTATCATATCACCCCTTAACCTCCTCTTCTCCAGGCTAAACATGCCCAGCTCCCTTAGCCGTTCCTCATAAGGCATCGTTTCCAGGCCTTTGACCATTTTGGTTGCCCTCCTCTGTACATGTTCTAGTTTGTCAGTGTCCTTCTTGAACTGTGGTGCCCAGAACTGGACACAGTACTCCAGGTGAGGTCTGACCAGAGCAGAATACAGTGGCACTATAACTTCCCTTGATCTAGATGCTATACTCCTATTGATGCAGCCCAGAATTGCATTGGCTTTTTTAGCTGCCGCGTCACACTGTTGGCTCATGTTAAGTTTGTGGTCAACCAAGACTCCTAGATCCTTTTCACATGTACTGCTCTCAAGCCAGGTGTCACCCATCTTGTATTTGTGCCTCTCATTTTTTTTGCCCAAGTGCAATACTTTACATTTCTCCCTGTTAAAATTCATCTTGTTTGTTTTGGCCCAGTTCTCTAATCTGTCAAGGTCGTTTTGAAGTGTGATCCTGTCTTCTGGGGTGTTAGCACATACTGCTATCACTTTTTGTGTATCATTGACATGTCTTTCTTGCCATTGGGAAATGGTTTCAATGATGGAAATATTGGATTTGCTACATTCCGGTGTTTAAAAGAAATGAATAGAATAAATTATAAATTTGAATAAATATGTTTGCTATCAGTTTAATGAGCCTGATTACCAACCCTGTATTTTCTTTTGAAACATAATGTAGATTCATTATATTTGAGAGGACAGTGAGTAAATAGCACAAATGTTATTTATATATTAATGTATGAACATCAGATTGTTTATGTTAGGGATGTCTATTAAATACAATATATCTATAATAGTAAATAACATTAATTAATGTTAATTAATTGCATTGAATTATAGAATAGTTAACACTTACCTGTCATCAGTGCTTTGCTATTCAAGATCTGCTACCAATTTTGCAGGTCACCACTTGGACAGCCTCATAAGTCCATTACTGCCCCAGTTTTCATACAAAACTGTTCCTCTCAATATTCACACATGCAGGTCACACTGTGTGTGACGCTGAAGTTCCAGTATTGTAGATATTTATTTTATTTCACAAAACCCAGCTGCAGAGGCAAAGTGGGGCATGACTAGCACTGGCATTGTGTGTAGACAGAGTCTCTCTCTTTGCTCCTGCACCACGTCCCCCGTCCAAATCCCTCCACACACATAAAAGATGAGGAAACGTTTTCAGCCCAAAGGCCACATTCTCTTGTAAGCAACCTTCTGGGGGTCCACATATCAGCGATGGACTGGACCAGAGTCACATTCACCCCATACATTTAAAGTTCCCAGAGTGGTTTAACAATCAATCTCTCTTCATGAGGAACTATGGAAATTGCAGCTCTGGGAGGTGAAAAGCGATATCCAAACACTTCTCAGCACCCTTAACAAACTACAGCTCCCTAAGCCATGGCTGTTTAAAGTGGTATCATAGGGCCTTAAATATGCCTTATGAATGTGGCCAAAAAGTGAATGGACTCATGGAAGTGGCTTTCCCCCTTGTACGTTAGGTTAGATTCTACTCTCACACAAGGGGTTTCTACACACACATGCAAGAGGCACCATCACAATTCAATGACACATTCCGGCCGGGGGGGGGGATTACTTGATGTGGGCACAGGCTGGTGGCAGTGAAGAGTATGGCCTTTGGAGAGTCCTGAGGGCCACATTGAGAAGCCTGGAAGGCCACATTTGGCCTCCAGGTCTGAGATTTGCCCATCCCTGCCATGACTGATGAAGAGGGAAACTTGAGAACTGCTCACAGTTTCCAAGGGCAATTTAAGTCTGGGAATCAGCAAGCAGACACAGGATTAGGACTCCTCTCCCTCCCCGCAACATGGTAGCTCTAAATTGACCCCAGAGCTGCTTTTTTGTTAGACAAAAGGGCATCAGGGCTTCCAGTCATTGAATTACTGCATCACATGCAGTAATCCTCATTCTGCATCTCAAAATTTACCACAGTCAGGGAAACAGAATTGAAATTCAGTGTCAAGGTACAGCTTGTGTGATGCTCACTTGGCAACCACCCATCTCTGTGTGTGAGGTTTTGTTCCGAGCTCGTGGAAACTCTGAGGGAAAAGGAGAGTCAAAGTTCTTTCTACTGAGCCCAGAAAAACCTGTGGCTCACACTGCCCACACCATATAGCTGCTCCTCAACCCACCCATGGCTTCTCTAAAGGTTTTCAATAAATTGCAAGAATTTGCCACTCTAGAAACAGAGGCCATAAGCTTCTGACAAATATCAAGTTTTGAGTGCTCAGTTTCTTGTGGGTCAACAGTAGATATTCTAATGAGAACAAATACTTAAGAAATTGTTTTTTGTTTTTCACAAATATTTTTTAAAATGGCATGCAATTTTTACAAAGTTCACATTCTTTCCCTTTCTCCATCACCTGAACTTTTAAGTTCATTTAAACCTTGGAGGAGCAATCCTCATATTAATTCATGGGTGGGTTCCTTGGTCTTCTTGAGATTCCTTGGAATCTTGAATGCTTGTCACCAGCTTTGATACCTCCCAGAATTCCAGGAATGGGGAACCTCTGGCCCTCCAGATGTTGTTGTACTCCAACTCCCATTAGCCCTAGCCTGCATAACCATTCTCAAAGATGATGGTAGTTGAAGTCCAGCAACATCTTGAGGGCTACAAGTCTCCTACCCCTGCAATAGATTAATCTGGTTGAGAAATATTTAATCATTTGGCTATTTCAAGCAGTGGAGACTGGTGCTCATTAGGACTGGTAGGGTAAAAGGCAGGGAGGCCAACAGTAGGTGGCGCCAGAGCCAATGGCTAGGAGAACCAGAAACAATGATGGGCAGAGCCTAGTCTTGCCTCCCCCCTCCTTCCTGCTCAGTTCTGCAAAGGTAACACAGAAACTGAGGAGGAAACTGAGAGCCAGTGTCATCCCCTAGACTGCTTGTAAGTAAGGAGCTTGTAAGCTACAGTGGCAGCCTGAGGGAAGACTGAGGTTGGTGTGCCTATGTCCCACTAGCTCTAATGAACCAGACTCCTCTGATTCCAAGTGTCCAAAGTGTTCATATCCATTATTCCCCTGCGTGAGTGCCTAAGGGCCCCACTCCTGTCACTCACCACCTAGCCCAGGGCGGGGCCTGACAGGCCTCATAAGGACGGTTGCTGCTACTGCTGCTGCTGTCCAGGAGGACTCGGAGGGGCGCAGAGTTCTTTTTAAAATGTTTTAAAATTTTCCTTTTCCCTTTTGAATTTTTTATATGTGGGGTGGGGGGTGGGATGGATGTTTGGTTGGGCTTGGGAATTTGTTTGATTTTGATGTATTTGTAATTTTTACAGTTTTTTGTTTGTATTGTTTTATTGTGTGTTTTTTTAAAAAAGGTTTTATTTTGTTCTTAAGGGGAGGGGTCAGGGCTGCCGGGGAGTGGCTCCCAGCCAACAAAATGGCTGGAGCATGTTCCACAAGGGGGGATGCACTGGGACAACTGATCTCAGTGATCACGGGTAGGAGGAGGAGTTACGTTCCTCCTAGACCAGACGGTGTCATTACAGAGGAGGCAGGTCTAGTCGTTGTCTGAGGACTATCCCTGCCTCCGGGTCTGGTCCTGACCGGATGGATACTAGAATCAGGAAGGGATACCCACATGACCTGAAGGTGCTGCTGTGCAATGCCAGGTCAATGATTCATAAGACCACTGCCATCCATGACTTGATCATGGATGGAGGACTTAACCTGGCATGTGTAACAGAGACTTGGTTGGATGAAGCAGATGGGCCTGTCCTTGCCACTGCTTGTTCACCAGGTCTCTTATGCACAGCAACCCAGGGCTTGTGGGCGGGGGGGGGGGTGCAGTGATTTTTAGGAAGTCACTAGTTTGCACCAGTCAATTTAGCGGAGCCACCTGCTACATCGGGGCCCAATATGGGCCACATGATCTCCTGCAATGATTTTGCAAAGTTTTTTTGCAGATAAAGTCGCTCAGATTCGGGAAGAGGTAGACTCCACGGTGGGAGCAGGGCCAGGGCTGGAGAGTGACAGAGTCCTGTCTAGTCAAGTTGCGTGGGATCAATTCCAATCTGTTACCTCCGAGGATGTGGACAGGCTGCTTGGATGAGTGAAACCAACCAGCTGTCTCCTTGATCCTTGCCCATCCTGGCTTATAAAAGCTAGCAGGGAAGGGCTGGGCGATGGGCTTCATGGGGTGGTGAATGCTTCTCTCTGTGAGGGAGAATTCCCAGACCCGCTGAAAGAGGCGGTTATCAAACTGCTTCTTAAAAAACCATATTTAGATGCTGCCAATATGGCCAACTACCGCCCAGTCTCAAATCTTCCATTCTTGGGCAAGGTGATTGAGCGAGGGGTTGCTGAACAACTCCAGGGACACCTGAAAGAAGCGGACCATTTGGATCCCTTCCAGTCAGGATTCAGGCCTCATCATGGGACTGATACTGCCTTGATCGCACTGGTCAATGATCTCAGGCGGGATAGGGACAAAGGTGAGAGCTGTTTCCTAGTCTACTGTGGGGGGGGGGATGAGTGTTCAGACCCCTGGGCTCTCACTTGTGGGCTGCCTCATGGTTCTGTCCTCTCCCCCATGCTTTTCAACATCTACATGCAGCCACTGGGAGAGATCATCAGGGGGTTTGGGCTGGGTGTTCATCAGTATGCGGATGATACCCAGCTCTACCTCTCTTTCAGATTGGAACCAGTGAAGGTGGTGAAGGTACTGTGTGAGTGTCTGGAGGTGGTTGGAGGATGGATGGGGGCTAACAGATTGAGGTTAAATCCTGACAAGACAGAAGTTCTGTTTTTGGGGGACAGGAGGCAGGCGGGTGTGGAGGACTCCCTGGTCTTGAATGGGGTAACTGTGCCCCTGAAGGACCAGGTGTGCAGCCTGGGAGTCATTCTGGACTCACAGCTGTCCATGGAGGCACAGGTCAATTCTGTGTCCAGCACAGCTGTTTACCAGCTCCATCTGGTATGCAGGCTGAGACTCTACCTGCCCGTGGACTGTCTCAACAGTGTGGTGCATGCTCTAGTTATCTCCCGCTTGGACTACTGCAATGCGCTCTACATGGGGCTACCTTTGAAGGTGACCCAGAAACTACAACTAATCCAGAATGCAGCAACTAGACTGGTAACTGGGAGTGGCCACCAAGACCATATAACACCGGTCTTGAAAGACCTACACTGGCTCCCAGTACGTTTCCGAGCACAATTCAAAATGTTGGTGCTGACCTTTAAAGCCCTAAACGGCCTCGGTCCAGTATACCTGAAGGAGCATCTCCACCTCCATCGTTCTGCCTGGACACTGAGGTCCAGCGCTGAGGGCCTTCTGGCGGTTCCCTCGCTACGAGAAGCCAAGTTACAGGGCAGAGGGCCTTCTCGGTAGTGGCGCCCACCCTGTGGAACGCCCTCCCACCAGATGTCAAAGAGAAAAAGAACTACCAAACTTTTAGAAGACATCTAAAGTTTAGGGAAGCTTTTAATGTTTAATAGGTTATTGTATTTTAGTGTTTTGTTGGAAGCCACCCAGAGTGGCTGGAGAAACCCAGCTAGATGGGCGGGGTATAAATAAATTATTATTATTTTTATTTATTTATTTATTTAGTTAGTTAGTTAGTTAGTTGTACGGTAATTGTTATCTACAATCCCATAAAAGAGTCATTATCCATCATACTGCAGATGGCAAAATTAAGGCAGAGAATAAATTTGCCTATGTTCACCTGTTGAGTTCAAGGCAGAGGCAAGATTTGGAACAGAGATTTCCTGATTTGGATACCAGCCGACACCATCTAGCTGCCTTCTCTAACTGTGACCTTTTCTCCTTTTCTTCCTCAAAAGAGACTGAGCCAGACTGACTGTTGCCCATATACCCGTTGACTTGGCTTCTGGCACCAACCGCAGATGTTCCATAGTACGGCACTCATCATTTCCAAAATATACAATATCACCAGGCCGTTCGATCCAGCAGTGCACATACCAGTGACATAGAGTCAGTGTTTCTCACTTCTTTTGGAGAGTGTTGGCATGACTTCCAAATACTGCACAGGCATTGCTGTATATCCTCTTACTGAAGTGGATTGATTCCAGGCGTGGCTTCCCTTAAACCACAGGCCAGGAGGGGTGAAATGAAATGTTACCACTGGGCCAGGAGAGGATAGTCTACTCGTTGTTTTGTCAGGGCCGTCACTCAACCACTAGTCTGATGTTGGTCTGATTTTGCTGTGAGCCATGATCTCAGCCGTACTTCTGGTCATTCAGAATATTTCCATGTGATCTCAGGTATGCAAGACGGTAAAGCAATTGAACTCATTACACTGGAGCTCCTTTGGTGGAGGAGAGGGCTATTGATGGCCACGATGGGTATGCTCTGCCTCCACAGTGGGAGGAAGCCATGCTCCTAAATTTCAGTTGCTGGAAACCATAGGAGGGGACAGGGTTGTTGTGCTCAAATCCTGCTTGCAGGTTTCCCGCAGGCATCTGGTTGGCCACTGTGAGAACAGGATGTTGGGACTAGATGGGCCAATGGCCCATCCAGCAGGCTCTTTTTATGTTCTTATGCTCTTAATCAAACAGCTCAACCACTTGCCAAGAACAGTAAGCAGTACTTCTACAAAATACTGCATCGAAGGCAGTCCTTTGTACCATTCCTCATAAGGGGTGGGGTAGGGGAGGAATGAATAATTATTTGGTATAAGGGGTAGCTTGCTTGCTTGCTTGCTTATTTATTTATTTATTTATTTATTTATTTATTTATTTATTTTCTATACTGCACTTCTTCCAAGGATCACAGGACAGTATAAAAATATAAAAATACACAATGCAGTAAGAACAACCCCCCCAAGGCCTCCTTGGGGAGAACACTCCATATCAGATCAGTTCACCTGGAGAGAGGCAGTCCTTGAGGTATTGTGGCCATGAGCCATTTAGCAGAACCTACAAAATTTGCTCACAAAGGCATACATTTAAACTTGATATAAAACTGGCCTTGCTGTGTGAAAAATTGAAGTCCGTGAGATTACTGCCTAGGTAAAGGGTAAAGGACCCCTGGACAATGAAGTCCAGTCAAAGGTGACTATGGGATGCAGCATTCATCTTGCTTCAGGCTGAGAGAGCCAGCGTTTGTTCTTAGACAGCTCTTCTGGATCATGTGGCCAGCATGACTAAACTGCTATTGGTGCATGGAGGACTGTGACAAGTGCCAGAGCGCACGGAAATGCCGGTTACCTTCCCGCCACAGTGGTACCTATTTACCTACTTGCACTGGTATGTTTTCAAGCTGCTGGGTTGGCAGGAGCTGGGACAGAGAAATGGGAGCTCACCCCATCGTGCGGATTTGAACCACCGACCTTCCAATCAGCAAGCCCAAGAGGCTCAGTGGTTTCACTGCATCCTGCCAGGAATGAACATTCAGGATGATCATTGCTGATGCTGTTGACAAATGGGAACTGCAACAAAATATTGTGGTACATCCTTACCCCATTCCTAACAGGAAAGACCTTGCTCAAGATTCCAGACAGACAGACATGACTTCCTCTAGGATACTTTTTTAAGCTGAAGGGCCACATGTTGCTCACTCTTTATGTTGTAGGGGTTTTTTTTCTGTCCATAATCCCTAACACTTTTCAGCAGCACATAGTCTGCCATACTGTTTGGAATTGGGCAGGGTTTGTTAGCACTCTTCTTCCAGGTCCACTCATTACATATTAGGGAAGAAACAAGCAAGAAGTTTGTGCCTTCTCTTGCAATAATCTTAGTTTCTTAGAACAAGGCCAGCCTTTAACAGAGACTTCTGTTATACAGAATGGGAAAGTGCGACTCCTGTTTAGATTAACTGGCGGCAACAGCTCTCAGGCACCTGGATGTATTGCTCATAACAAAATGAATTAGACATACCAGGAAAACAAAATCTAAACATTTTCTCCTGTATCTGTGAAGCTTTTGCAAGCTCATGTTTATAATGAAGTAATGCTTGATGTCCTTTCCAGCTACATATCAAATCTCAATTCCTCCTCTTGATGAAAATTTCTAGTACAGTGGTACCTCGGGTTAAGAACTTAATTCGTTCCGGAGGTCCGTTCTTAACCTGAAACTGTTCTTAACCTGAAGCACCACTTTAGCTAATGGGGCCTCCTGCTGCCGCTGCGCCGCTGCTGCACGATTTCTGTTCTCATCCTGAAGCAAAGTTCTTAACCCGAGGTACTATTTCTGGGTTAGCGGAATCTGTATCCTGAAACATCTGTAACCTGAGGCATCTGTAAGCTATTGAATGCTATCAAAAATGGATTAAAACTCAAGAAGTTGTAGAAGGTCACATATTTCACAAGCAGGGCTGAATCCAGAGGATAGCGATATTGGGCATTTGCCGGCATCCAAAGGCTTGTTCACATGTTGTACTGAAGTGTCAACGCAGGTGCTCGGCTCATGTTTGTGTGAAAGAGTAGATACTTGCTGATTTGCTGTTCTGTACTAGGATTGTACATTCATTGGATGCAACATGTGGACACTCATATGGACACCATTAAATCCAGTCTTTTTTCCTTAGTACTTGAAATGGTGTACATGGAGTTCTTGGGTAGTCTTCACTAAACCCAGAACTGCTTAATTTTAGTAAGGGAATATACTGTCATGGGTACAAAGGCAGGAGTGCCAGCTTGACCCTGCGACTCTGGGTGCCCAGTACTGTGGGTGCCATGCAGCGTGCATGGCCCTGGCACCAAAATTTGTGGGTGCCCGGTCCCTTCATGGGGGAGTTGGCACCTGTGGTTGTAGGGGAGAGAATGGTGTGTGTAATTGGTGTGTGTGTGTGAGAGAGAAAGAGAATGTGATGTCTGCATATAGGGTGCACATGGCGTTGGGGGCTGTGGCCCCTGAACGCTTTTCCCAAGAGGAGATTCAACCCTCAGCTGTTACTGAAGCATGAATACTGAGCAGTAAGCAAATACCTATTTGGGTATTCAGATCCCCCACCCACCAGGAATCACGCGTGGGAGAGCAGAGGTGAGCATGCTAGTCCTCCATCATCCTCCACAAGTTGGAGGACTGGATGTTTGCAATGGATACCCCATCTCAACTCATGGAAAACCCAAGATTCTAAACTCCAGAAGGAGGTTACGTTAGCAGAGCAGACTCCCCGCTGGAGACATTCAGCCCTCCAGCTCATGGAGGGTGACAGCAGACCTGCTGCTAGCATGCCTGCTCCTGCTCTCCTGCATGCAATTCTAATCGTGTTGGGGATTCAAACACACAGGCAGGGCTGAAGATGCTGATAGAATAAGATGGGGGGGGGGGTGTCTCTGAGAATCCCTGGTCTGATGTTCACGCTGCAGCTGTCCTTATTCCTGATTTCTGGGAATGGAGTTGAGAGACGACCTAACCTGGGGAGAGAACAGCAAAGACCTGGTGAAGAGAGAATCCTCCGGAAAAACAATCTCTCAAAGGACCTGTTGATGGCATTCTATCATTGCACTGTGGAGAGCGTACTAACTTATGGTCTGTGTGTGTGGTTTGGGAGCTGCACGGCCAGGGAAAAAACAATGCTATCCAGGGTTGTAAAGACTGCAGAGAGAATTATTGGGTGCACTCTTCCCACCTTAGATCAAATCTATGCTGCCAGGTGCCATAAGAAAGCGGCAGAGATAGCACATGATAGTACGCACCCCAGAAATGATCTCTTTCAGCTTCTGCCTTCTGGAAGAAGGTATAGGGTTATAAAGGCCAGGACTAGCCGCCTGAAAAACAGTTTCTACGCTAATGCAATTCTGGTTCTAAACGCAGCATAAGGGGTCTCTGTAGTATAGTGTATTTTAAAATGGGGTTTTAGAGTTTTTAGGGTTTTTTGAATGTTTTATGTAGTTTTGTAGTAGTTTTATGTAGTTTTTATGTAGTTTTATGTAGTTTTGTGGTAGTTTTAAGTAGTTTTTATGTAGTTTTATGTAGTTTTCAATTTCATTGTTCCGCAAGGGACAATGACAATAAAGATATCGTATCGTATCGTATAGGGACGCGGGTGGCGCTGTGGGTAAAATCTCAGCGCCTAGGACTTGCCGATCGTCAGGTCGGCGGTTCGAATCCCCACGGCGGGGTGCGCTCCCGTTGCTCGGTCCCAGCGCCTGCCAACCTAGCAGTTCAAAAGCACCCCCGGGTGCAAGTAGATAAATAGGGACCGCTTACCAGCGGGAAGGTAAATGGCGTTCCGTGTGCTGCGCTGGTTCGCCAGATGCAGCTTGTCACGCTGGCCACGTGACCCGGAAGTGTCTTCGGACAGCACTGGCCCCCGGCCTCTTAAGCGAGATGGGCGCGCAACCCCAGAGTCGGACACGACTGGCCCGTATGGGCAGGGGTACCTTTACCTTTACTTATCGTATCGTATTGGACCCAAGTCAAGCCCAGGAAAAGCCACAGGATCAGAGTAGCACGTCTCTTGGAGCAGGAGGGAGGCTCCTCCTCATGCAGGCTGGATGGATCATGGCCCCTGGCCTGTCTCTTGGTGATGGGGTGCCTAAGAGACCTGGCAGGACATAATGTTAAACACACCAGCCCTCTGGTGACCCTGCTGCCGCTGCCGCCGCCTTCCTTTCAAGACCCTTCACAAGTTCAAGTTTTCTGCCAAACAACACTGGATGTAATTTCCTCTGGGGGCAAGCCTATCCCTCCTCTTCTTCCCCAGGGTCTGCCTCATTTTGGTCTCCATTCCATTTGGTCTCCAGCATTTTATCTCTCTGTTTTGAGGGTGCAAATGATAAGCCTGTTTCTCTTGGGCCACATCCCAGATATATCCCAGCAGGTGGGTGGAATGAGAGGATGATGGGAAATGAAAGAGGGAAAAGGGAGTTTCGGTGCTAGGGCCATATATGCTGCATGGCACCCATGGCCCCAGGCACCCATGGTTGTGGAGTCGTTGGCACTCCTGGCATCTGGGGAGCAGCAGGTTTGGGGAGATGGCATTCACATTATTGCCCTGTTTACCCTCCACTATTTATAAGATACGCACATGCACAATTTTTATCTTCTTATGTACAACTCTTCTGTTGCTGTTGGAATTATTACTGCAGATGATTATTCCTAGGCCTTCATGGTTTTACAAATGGGTGACTTTTTGTGCAGGCTGGCATGCTTCTTTTAACAGGCCTTATGGCTTTGTTAAAACTCCAGCTTATGCTCATTGCAGAATGAAAGGTTAGGCAAGCTCCTGCCAAACAATGGGCCGTGATACTGGTTGAAATTTCTGTGCTACTTGGAACAATCAAAGTGATTTATAGTTCCTTCTCACTCTGCCTGCCCCCTCTGTGCACCACATGTTTTTGAGGCTTCTAAGGGAGCTGAAGGGTTTCCAGCTGATGGGAAACAGTGGGGAAAAGAAATGGTGTGAGACAGCAACCAGATATCGTGGGAATCTAGCTGGGATATGTTTATCTCACTCTTATTTTTAGCAACAGAAAGTGAATTAATTGCAAGCTGAATGCTCCTAACCAGGATCTATATGGGCTTAATCTGGGAATGATCTTTACTATTATTTGTATCTGGGTTTTAATTGACCAGCTTAGATAGGCAAAGACATGACTGGGGCACTGTCTGACCTCAAGAATTTGCACTTTTGCCCAAGAGAGATAGACAGATAAATACCAGATGTGTCTAGTAAGCTCAAAAGCAGGACCAAAGTGCAAGAGCACTCTACTCACTTATGATTCCCAACTACTGATATTCACTGCCTCTGACACTGATAGTGGAAACAGAAGATAGTCACCATGGCTGATAGACATTGATAGCATGGGCAAAGCCAGAGGTGAACCAGAAGCAGAGGGGTGCAGTTGGTTAGGATTGCCAAGTGGGTTTGATCTAAATCAAGGGTGGAGAACCTGTGGCACTTCAGATGTTGTTGGACTACATCTCTTGTCATCCCTGATCATTGGCCACATTGACTGGGGTTGATGGGCATTGGAGGACCAAAGGTTTCCTACCTCTGCCTTATCCAGACTTTCTGGTCAACATATTTATTCCTGGCCTGTCTAGTCCCCGCTTTCTTTGGTGCAGTCTTGCCCTCTGCTTATCACCAAGTAGCATTCACTCCCTTCTAGATTTCCCTGTCCCTGGAGAGTTGCCAGTCCAAGCCTAAGCATTTTCTAAAAATGTTGCAAGATGTACACTAGCCAGGGGGAAATTCCCCTGCCAGTATTAAACAGTCACAAGTTTATGATTTTACAGAAAAACAGATGGATTGCATTATACTTTAGCTTGTATATATGGTTTATTTATATTCTGTTGGCTTTTTCTTTTCAAGCATTGTTCCCAGTCTCTACAATTATTATTATTATTATTATTATTATTATTATTATTATTATTATTATTTATTAATGTCTTTCTGTGGTTTTATATGTGTTGTAATCCATCCAGAGTAGCTGGGGAAACCCAGCCAGATGAGTGGGTTATAAATATTATTATTATTATTATTATTATTATTATTACACATTGGAATGGGAAAATTCTGCCGGATAAAAGAGACATCCATTTAAGCAGTTGGAAGGTCATGCAAAGCCAGAAGAAGTTAGGAACAAGAAGCTATGGAGATGCCTTACACTGAGGGCTCAGCCTCACTTCCACTCATCCCATGTCTAAAAAGGATTGGTCCAACCAAGTCCGAGTGGTTTTTGCCTTTGCCCTGCTACTTTCTCCCAGAAAACCCACTCTTCAGTGCTAACTCAATTGATGTTGCTCTGATTCAGCAGTAAAGAGCAGGTTTTCTTGGGGGGAAGCAGTTGGGAAACTGGAAGTGTGGATGAGTCAGCCTGATGGTCCATCCAGCTCAGGATTATGGACAATGGCTGATAGTGGCTCTCTAGGAATGAAAAATGGGGTCTTTCCTAGCTCTGCTTGGAGATGCTGCGAACTGGACCTGGGGCTTTCCCCTATTTCTGCCCCCTCCCCTATTTCCAGTGCTTTTTTTTCTTAAAAAAATTGCTTAGGGGTACTCTCATTTTCCTGCTCATATTGAAATACTGCCCCTCAATGAGGCCAAACTTAAATTCACAAAATGTTTAGGGGAATGCGTCCCACTGCGTCCCCCCAGAAAAAAGCAGTGCCTATTTCTATACAATGTCACCATCAGAAGGAGCATGTGGTTGTCCCATTCCAGCCAGCTATGCCCTTTCCCAGGATACTCCAATTCCTCCCCCCGTCACCACAAATACTAAAGGTTTGTCCACAGTTACCTTTTCTCAGTTCATTCTAGGCACAGTCTGTAATTTAGAGCTGTGTCCAAGCACCCTTTTTTTCAGTCAAAGCAAATGGCAACCCACAGAATACTCAAATGGACATTTGCTCTGATTGAGCGCTAAAGGGTGGGTTAAAAAAAAAAAGTTAAGACACAGAACTGTGCCTGGAAAGAGCAATGCAAAAGGTAAATGTGGATAAACTCTCATGTCTCATCCATTCCATACATTTCATAGAGCCATAGCATTATGGAGTTGGAGGTTACCCCAAGGGTCATGTAGTTCAACCTCCTGCATGTGGCTTCCCCCAAAGAATTCTGGAAATGGTAGTTTACACCTCAGTTCACTCAGTGTCTCATCTCCCCACCCACCGCCAATCTTAAATTCAGTTCTCTAGATTTCTACCAGAATTGGTATTTGTTGCTGTTGTTGTTTTGTTTTAATCCTCATGCAAATTTGCTAGGTTGGCTGGAGAATTGAATTGCAAAGTTCATATAAGTGAGAATTTTGAGGAATGGCTGCATGCTAGTTCTCATGTTGTTTTAGAAAGTGCATATTTGATAGTTTCATCTTTAAATGTAAACTGAATTCAGTTTCTCCCTCTTTCCTGCCCCTCTGGAAGGCTGGGGATGCTCGCTTGAGGTTTCTCAGGAACTTGGATTGTTCCATGAGATTTCACAAGAGCATCCCAGGGTCTTCCAGAGCCAGCGTGCTGAGTGAGCCTTGCCCACCCCCTTAAAAGCTCATTTCTCACCAGGTAACCCCAGCAGACCTAGCACAAAAGGAGCATTGAGGTTCTCCACCTTGCTTGGGACTTGCACAACTTCAACCAGCCCACCTTCAACTGCACATGGTTGAAATCACATAAGTCCAATGCACTTAAAATTAGGAATTTGTGTATTTGATTGCCTGGTTCCTGTTCCTTTTTGTGGATCAACACACAAACTGATGCAATTTCTGGTACCATTTCCCATTTTTATGCCATTTTTATGGTATCCCTAGAACAGGTGGAGGGATGATCCTTTTATGAATACATTGTAGTGTCCCACTGAATCTGTTTGGATGTTTACCATATGTTGTAAGGCAATATTCTTGCTACATGATAAAGCTTTATTTGGTTTATATATTGGCTGGTTTCTAGACAAGCTCAGCATATAATTTACAGCCCTAAACCCTCCTGACAATAACCTGAGCCTTAAGAATGGGTCATGCTCCTGTTTCCATTTGTTATGGCAAGAGAAAGTCCACTGCCTTCAGCACTCTAGCAAGAGGTATATAATTTTCTCTTTTCCCTATGTTATTTGCTGTATCAGATTTGGTTCTCAAATTGCCTCCCATAAATTCAACCTAACAGAAAGTTGTGGGGGCGGGGGAGAAAGATAGCAGAAATGTTTCCATGATTTAGATTCATCTGCTGTACCAAGATTGAAATACTGCTTTTCAAACACCCCCAAACCCTTAATAAACAGCCTCTGGCTGCAATATGTCAAGAGATCCCACAACTCTTATCAGCTTAGCAACATGACGCGGCACCAATTAAAGAATGTGATTTTAAATAAGAGAGAAGGAAATGAACTTTTGGAGATATAATTTAGACCTGGGGAAAGGAAGGTGTCTGGCTGCTCAACCCTGTACATTATGTAAATGCAAGGCTAGAGACAAAGCAATGTTGAAGGGGCTATAACTGAAGCAGTATCCAATGATGCGCACATGCCCACTGAAAATAATGGAGTTATTTTTCCCCAGCATTATCTCTGGTCAAATATTTTGAGGGGGCTTTGAAAAGGCAAACTGTATAGTACATTATGGACAGAGGTACAGGAGTTCCAGGTAGCCCCTTCTCCTTGCAAAACACCTGCAGGGGCGTTGCTTTGAAGCAGAGGTGGAGCAGAGTGCATGTGAATGCCTGACCCTTCTCTGCCAGCCTCTTTTGCCCATAAAAATACATCCTGGATCAGACCAAGAGTCTACTTAGTTTGGTATCTAGCTTCCCTCAGTACCTAACTGGATGCTTCTTTTAAAGGCTGCGTACACACCAGACATTTAAAGCAAATTTGATGCATTTTCCCCAACCCCCAAAGAATCACGAGAAATGTTGTTTGTTAAAGGTGCTGGGAACTGCAGCTCTGTGCAGGCTAAACTACAGTTCCCAAGATTTTGGAGGGGAAAGCCTTGTGATTTAAACGTGTTATGTAGATGTGTACAACCCCCTTGGCTTTGTACAGGACACACCTCTCATTGACATCCATTGAGTGTGCTTGCCTGGATGAAATAAGCCATTGAGATCTGACAAGGTCTATAACCCAGTGGCTGAGCACCTGCCTTGCAAGCAGAAGGCTCAGCTCCCAGCAACTCCAGGTAGGGCTGGGAGATATTCCTGCCTGAAACCCTGGAGAACTTCGGTCAGTCAGTATAGGCAATGGACCAATGGTCTGACTCAGTAGAAGGCAGCTTCCTATAATTACACCTTCTGCTTGTCTGGATGCATGGATGATACATTTGGATGTGTGAGCGTATGTAGAAACTAGCCACTCAAGGAAAGGTAAAATGTATGTTTGTTGCTCTGCCTACTTTTGCTTCTGGCTCCTCCCACCAGAGGTACATAGCCCCTGGAAAGTTGCCCATAGGGGAATGTGACTCTCGAGCTGAGAAAGGTTCCCCACCCTGGCCCACAATATGTTTTTCAAAACTTTCTCCCAGTAGAGGAAAAGGCAGATTTTTTTTTAAAAAAACTATCAATTGAACTAAATACATACTTTCCACCCCTCCTTCTTCCAAAGACCCAGACCCTGTTGTCATTCTCCCCACACACCCCCACACCCCCGCGCTCCAGCAATGCTACTGGAGACTTCCCCAGCGACACCCAGCAGCCATTGGCAGCAGTGCAGAGCAGCCAACAGCATGAACGAGGGCAGAAGCCAAACCCCCTCTGAGCAGCTCTGTGCAATAAAAGCTGGAACAAGGATTTGGGTGAGGCAGGGCTGCGAGGGAAGAAAATAATGGGTACATTCAAAATGCATGTTCCCTGTTTGGAAGCCCCCATGACTCATATCATCTCCAAGGCCAGCTTTTGTGGGTCATGAGTCAGCTGTAAATTTGAGTTGAGAATATTGTGGCTTTTGTGTGCTGTTGCTCTCGTTTTTAATTTGCACTGGTTTCTCCTTTTCTTTTGCGGTGCAGTGCATGGAGTGATGTGGGTTAGGGAAAGAAGGGTGGGTCCATTTCAGCTTTCTCTGTTTCTTGGTTTTTCCCCACAATCTAAAATTCAGTTCTCCACATTTCTACAGGAATTTGTTATTTCCTCAAGAAAATTCTTCAGCAGGATGCAATGACAGCATCCCTGCTGATTGGCAGGTTAGGCCAGGTGAGCTCTAAGGTCACTTCCAGCTCTGGAATCTCATGATTCTATATTGGGGATGGGTAGAAGGCAGATCAGGATTTCCTGGAAAATCTCAGGGTTGACTCGCAATAGCAATAGCAAATGACTTTCCCCCATCTAATAATTTGTCTGCTAGAATTAAGGAGCGGGTTTTTGTGTGAAAGGACTGAGAGTTCAATGAGATGCAATGAGTCTGAAGCTTACCCACCCCTGTTCTGTGCCATTTTAATCCTAGTTAATGGCAGCTTACACAAAATACAAAAAACCTAAAAACATTATCATTAAATCTGTAACAAAAGATTTTTAAAAACAAATTTATTAAATACAGATGATAAAAATAGCACAGCACTATTAAAGGTCCATTCCTTAAAAAAAAAACCCCAAAACCCTAGTCAGGGCTCAAAGCCTGTTGGAATAAGAAAGTCTTCATTTGCCAGCAGAAAGACATCAAGGAGGGAGCCAGTCTGGTGCTGGCCTCTCTAGGGAGGAAGTTCCAAAGTCTGGGAGCAGCCACCAAAAAGGTCCTCCCCTACATCTCCACCAAACGTGCCTGTGAAGGTTATGGGACTGAGAAAAGGGCCTGCCCAGAAGATCTCCAGGCAGGTTTGTATGTGAGAATACAGTCTTCCAGATAGCCCAGACTAAGCCATGTAGCTCTTTATAGGTCATAACCAGAACTTTGAATTGTGCCCAGAAACAGACTGGTAGCCAGCGGAGCTGTTGCAACAAGTTTTTTAAAAAGGTTCCCCCCCCCCAAAAAAAAACCCCAACCCTGGCTAATGTATTATATTTAAATTTCTATTATCTTGCCTGCACCAGAGGTACTGAAGCTGATGAGGCCTAAGACAGATGGAACGTTGAGATGACACTCTTGAGAGCAAGGGATTCGAAGCTGGTTGCCAATAGATTGTGTATTAATGAAATGCAGGTCTTTCCCACCAATGAACTGAATGTGAGAAATCAGGAAATAAAAGTTCTCCCAGATTTTGAGGGGTCAGGGGATAAATTCTTTTGTTCACCTCTTTGCCTGACTTTCTAAAACAGACCATGCTTGCTGACTCCAGTTTGCCGGCAGCCTGGTTTTATATATCCTGTCCCACAGAATTTCAGGGCTCAGTGTTATTTCCTCTGGGAACTGGGGCGGGGGTGGCTGAGGAGAGGACAGCGGAGAATTGTTGTCATATTAGGAATGTGTCTCTTTATCTCTCCCCAAGGGAACCTGGACACCCATTTTCCACAGCCCTCTGTGTCTCTAAATATACATTCATATTATAGTTCCAGAGAGGAGGCAGCCTGGGTGTGTGTTCACTCAACACAAACTCCCATCTTGTTCTTCCACACAGAAGGAAAAGTTGGCTGGGCTGTGCATCTCGCTCCTGAGAACATGAGAAACCTCTCCTACAAAACCGCAGTGGCAAAGAAGGCCACTCTTTTTTCAGGGAAAGAGACGCTATCCCAGGACTTTTCCAAAAGAGATGTGTGCATGCTCTCTCCAAAGCAAGCCTGCAGTGCTGATCTCAGCCTTCACCAATTTAACCCCTCCAGATGTTCTGGAATACTTTCATTTTTGCTAATTTAGTTACGTTTTCTAGTTTAACCTTTAAGGGAAAGTACTATGATCTGAGGAAGCAGACCTGCACAGGCAATCTCACTTTTGTCAGACCCAGAGTGCCTGTCAGGCTTCAGGGGCTCTGCTTCTCCCCCCTTGTCCACAGATAAGCAGTACATAGAGAAAGCAGTCTCTTACCAGTAACAGAACTGTTTAATGAACAAGCGACCATTCTTGCAGTGCAGGTGCTCCCAATTAAGGTTCCTCCCACTTCCCTCCAGTCACTTCCGTCCTCTTGTCTCCTAGCCACCTGATCTCTCAACTGAGCCTTTTGTGAAGTTACCTTATCTAATCTCCTAGCCTTGGGACTGAGAGGCTGCACGTCTTCCAGTGAGAGATAGTCTGCTAGCTCACTCTCTTCCCGTTCCTCTTGCTGTTCACCTCCCAGTTCTGCCCAACTTTCGAACTGTGACCCCTCAGCAAACCAGTGTTCCAAATCAGTACTACTCCACTGGTCCTGTGGAGTTTCAGGATCCTGGCCCTGAGCAGGGGGAGGAGCAGGCTCCCACCATTCCTCATCAGAGTTGTGCGCCTCAGCCTGGTCTCTGACAGTGCCTCACTTGGCTCCTCCTCACAAGAGACAGGGAGCAAAGAGAAGGCAGACAACCTCACAGAGAAGGCAGCTGAAGCAGGAGCAGCACAGCCAGCAGCCCAAGGTGGGCAACCAATTTGCTGCCTCCCAACACCTGCCACTTGAGGCAACTGCCTCAGTTTGCCTAATGGATAGGCCAACCTTGTTCCTATGTACCTAAAGTTTTCACCATCCACAATAGTAATGCAAGCCATTGGTCCGGCTACGCAGTGATGGCCAAACTCGGCTTCCAGCTGTTTTGGGACTACAATTTCCACCATCCCTGATGGGAGTTGTAGTTTGGGGAACTGTTTCAAGGTGGAATACCTTCCCAGGTGTTTCATACATCTCTACTGAGCTCTGACAATGATCATTCTATACACCCCACCCATTTTTCTATTTTTCCTCCACCACCATTATTGGATCTGGGTGTGTGTGTATGCCTCACCCCCACCTGATAATGTATATTTACATATGTAGAACTTTTTCTCAATTTCTTCCTTCTAAAATGGCACATGTCTTCCCATTCCACAGTTTCTTACAAAGATACCTCCCCCCAGTATGTTTTTCTTTTCCTCTTTGATTTTACACAGCATTTGAAAATGTGTGAGTACATTGCATTTGGTCAAGTGCTAGGTTGGTAATTTTTTTTTTTTAAAAAAAAAGAAAAATTATTCCAAAATGGACTGACTAAATTTCAACAAGAGGTGAATTGCCTCTTTTGTGCCATTTCTGTATAAACTGCACTTTGGAAATGACCATCTGAAATCATCACAAACACCAAGAAGAAAAGTGTAGGGGGAGCCTTTGTTAGGGATGATGGTCAATTCAGGCCTTACATTTTGTATTGCTATAATTTGCAGTGAATTGGGGGGATTAAAGGGGAAAAGTGAAACCAACTTTCTTTCTTTTTTTACATTTCCAGCAGTGGGGAAGCAAATTTTGGAGGTGGGGCAAAAGTCACAGGTCTTCAGCTCCTCAACTGATGGCTGCCTTTTTTATTTTCCCAGAACGCCCCTCAGAACAATGATTTTCAGCATCATTTTAGAGAAAACAAAATGGCAGTCAAAAGCCAAGGAGTGGGAGAAACACATGTGAATTTCACCTCCAAAATTCACCTCATTGTCCAAGACCACTAAAATGCCCACACAATACTTCTGTGGCCTGCACATATTTCTAAGAAATTTGGGGAGGGGGAGAGCTGTCCCTAGGAACAGAGAAAGCTGAGTCAGAGGGCTACACTTCCATGGTAGAGCATCTGCTTTGTGTTCAATCCCCAGCATCTGCTGGTATGGCTGGGAGAGACCCTCTGGAGAGCTGCTGCCAGTCAGTGTAGACAATATTGTGCTAGATCGACCAATAGTCTGGTATGCAGACCAATTTTTGGTATGCAGGCTGAGACTCTACCTGCCCGTGGATTGTCTCGCCAGAGTGCTGCATGCTCTGGTTATCTCCCACTTGGACTACTGCAATGTGCTCTACGTGGGGCTACCTTTGAAGGTGACTTGGACACTACAACTAATCCACAATGTGGCAGCTAGACTAGTGACTGGTCCGCCAGGACCATATAACACCAGTCCTGAAAGACCTACATTGGCTCCCAGTATGTTTCCAAGCACAATTCAAAGTGTTGGTGCTGACTTTTAAACACCTAAATGGCCTCAGCCCAGTATACCTGAAGGAGCGTCTCCACCCCCATCGCTCAGCCTAGGCACTGAGGTCCAGTTCCGAGGGCCTTCTGGTGGTTCTCCCACTGTGACAAGTAAGGTTAGAGGGAACTAGGCAGAGGGCCTTTTTGGCAGTGGCACCCACCCTATGGAACACCCTTCCATCAAATGTCAAGGAGGTAATAATTTTTAACTAGGCCTTTGGTTGATCCTTTTAACATCCAACATTCTTTTAGAATATGGCTTTTGTGACGGGGGTGTTATTGGTTATTAGTTTTGGTTTGATTTTATATGTTGTGGTCTGGTTGTGAACCACCCTGAGACCTCTGGGTATAGGGCGGTGTATAAGTTGAATAAACAACAACAACTAAACAACTTTTAGAAGACATCTGAAGGCAGCCCTGTATAAGTTTTTAATGTTTTATGTTTTATTGTTTTTTAAATATTCTGTTGGGAGCCACCCAGAGTAGCTGCGGCAATCCAGTCAGATGGTGGCTGATGATGATGATGATGATGCTTGCATTCTGCTTGCTGGTTTCCCATAGGCATCTGAGGAGCTGCTCTGAAGACAGGATGTTAGACTAGATGGGCCCTCGGCCTGATCCAGCAGAATGTTCTTATGTTTTTGTGCATGAAAAGGGTTCTGGATTCAATCCCCAGGTTTTCCAGACAGGGCTAGGAATGATTCCCAACAGCAGAACCTATGGCTAGCGATGATAGGAGTTGTAGTCCAGCGTCAGGAAAACCACAGGTTCCCCATCCCTGGTGTAGATATACCGTTATTGAACCGAATGGAACAATAGTTCGACTCCATATAAGGCAGCTTTCCTAGGAAAGCCAGCACTCCTTTTTATTGATAAAGTGCTACCTAGAGACACCAGTAGAAATGTTTCATATCAGAGGCTCTTTTACTTATGCCTGTGCATCTATACTGAATGGTTGTTGCTTTTGTAATGCATTTTCCCCTTTTCATAGAATCATAGAATCATAGAGTTGGAATAGACCATAAGGGCCATCGAGTCCAACCCCCTGCCAAGCAGGAAACACCATCAGAGCACTCCTGACATATGGTTGTCAAGCCTCTGCTTAAAGACCTCCAAAGAAGGAGACTCCACCACACTCCTTGGCAGCAAATTCCACTGTCAAACAGCTCTTACTGTCAGGAAGTTCTTCCTAATGTTTAGGTGGAATCTTCTTTCTTGTAGTTTGGATCCATTGCTCCGTGTCCGCTTCTCTGGAGCAGCAGAAAACAACCGTTCTCCCTCCTCTATATGACATCCTTTTATATATTTGAACATGGCTATCATATCAGCCCTTAACCTCCTCTTCTCCAGGCTAAACATGCCCTGCTCCCTTAGCCGTTCCTCATAAGGCATCGTTTCCAGGCCTTTGACCATTTTGGTTGCCCTCCTCTGGACACGTTCCAGTTTGTCAGTGTCCTTCTTGAACTGTGGTGCCCAGAACTGGACACAGTACTCCAGGTGAGGTCTGACCAGAGCAGAATACAGTGGCACTATTACTTCCCTTGATCTAGATGCTATACTCCTATTGATGCAGCCCAGAATTGCATTGGCTTTTTTAGCTGCCACGTCACACTGTTGGCTCATGTCAAGTTTGTGGTCAACCAAGACTCCTAGATCCTTTTCACATGTACTGCTCTCAAGCCAGGTGTCACCCATCTTGTATTTGTGCCTCTCATTTTTTTTGCCCAAGTGCAATACTTTACATTTCTCCCTGTTAAAGTTCATCTTGTTTGTTTTGGCCCAGTTCTCTAATCTGTCAAGGTTGTTTTGAAGTGTGATCCTGTCCTCTGGGGTGTTAGCCACCCCTCCCAGTTTGGTGTCATCTGCAAATTTGATCAGGATGCCCTTGAGTCCATCACCCAAGTCGTTGATAAAGATGTTGAATAAGACCGGGCCCAAGACAGAACCCTGTGGCACCCCACTAGTCACTCTTCTCCAGGATGAAGAGGAACCATTGATGAGCACCCTTTGGGTTCGGTCAGTCAGCCAGTTACAAATCCACTGAGTGGTAGCATAGTCAAGACCACATTTTACCAGCTTCTTTACAAGAATATCATGGGGCACCTTGTCGAATGTCTTGCTGAAATCAAGGTAGGCTACATCCACTGCGTTCCCTTCATCTACCAGGCTTGTAATTCTGTCAAAAAACGAGATCAGGTTAATCTGACATGACTTATTTTTCAGAATTCCAGTCATTGGTGATCACATCATTCCTTCCTAGGTGCTCACAGACTGTTTGCTTAATGATCTGCTCCAGAATCTTCCCTGGTATTGATGTCAGACTGACTGGGCGATAATTATTTGGGTCCTCTCTTTTCCCCTTTTTGAAAATAGGGACAACATTTGCCCTCCTCCAGTCTGCCGGGACTTCGCCTGTTCTCCAGGAATTCTCAAAGATGACTGCCAGTGGTTCTGAGATCACATCTGCCAGTTTTTTTAATACTCTTGGATGCAGTTCATCTGGCCCTGGAGACTTGAATACATCTAAACTAGCCAAGTATTCTTGTACTATCTCCTTAGTTATTCTGGGCTGTGTTTCCTCTGCTGAATCATTTGCTCCAAATTCTTCAGGTCGGGCATTGTTTTCTTTATCGGAGAAGACTGAGGCAAAGAAGGCATTGAGGAGTTCAGCCCTTTCTGTGTCCCCTGTTTGCATTTCACCATCTTCTCCTCTGAGTGACCCCACTGTTTCTTTGTTCTTCCTTTTGCTATGGACATACCCATAAAAGCCTTTTTTGTTGCTTTTAACCTCTCTAGCAAGCCTGAGTTCATTCTGTGCTTTAGCTTTTCTGACTTTGTGTCTACATGTGCTGGTTATTTGTTTGAATTCCTCTTTGGTGGTTTCCCCCCTTTTCCATTTTTTGTACACATCCTTTTTAAATCTTAACTCAGTTAAAAGTTCTTTAGATAGCCACCCTGGCTTCTTTAGGCACCTTCCATGTTTCCATCTCATTGGTATTGCCTGAAGTTGTGCTTTTACTATCTCCCTCTTAACAAACTCCCAGCCATCATGAACTCCCTTTCCTTTTAGTATTACTGTCCATGGGATCTCACCCAGCACTTCCCTAAGTTTTATGAAGTCGGCTTTCTTAAAGTCAAGAAATTGAGTCCTAGTATGCTTGGCTGCTCCTTTCCGCTGTATAGTAAACCTCAGAAGAGCATGATCACTTGCGCCTAATGATCCTTCCACTTCTACCCCACTAACCAGGTCATCAACATTGGTTAGGACCAGATCTAAAATGGCTGTTCCTCTTGTTGCTTCTCCCACTTTCTGGACAATGAAGTTGTCTGCAAGGCCAGTGAGGAATCTGTTTGACCTTATGCTCTTGGCTGAGTTTGACATCCAACAAATATCCGGGTAATTGAAGTCCCCCATTACTACTATCTCCCTTCCTTTTGCATGCTTGGCCATCTGTTCCAGGAAGGCATCATCTATGTCCTCCGTTTGGCTTGGGGATCTATAGTAAACTCCCACAATGAGGTCACTGTTATTCTTCTCTCCCTTAATTTTGACCCAAATGCTCTCACTTTGGCTTTGAGGTTCTAAATCTTGGATCTCTTCACAGGTATACACATCCCTGACATATAACACCACTCCTCCTCCTTTCTTGTCTGGTCTGTTTCTCTGAAATAGATTGTATCCCTCCATTATTACATTCCAATCGTGGGACTTATCCCACCAGGTTTCAGTGATGCCTATTATGTCATATTTAGTTTGCTGTACCAAGAGCTCCCGGGTGGGACGCGGGTGGCGCTGTGGGTAAAAGCCTCAGCGCCTAGGGCTTGCCGATCGAAAGGTCGGCGGTTCGAATCCCTGCGGCGGGGTGCGCTCCCGTGTTCGGTCCCAGCGCCTCCCAACCTAGCAGTTCGAAAGCACCCTTAAGTGCAAGTAGATAAATAGGGACCGCTTACTAGCGGGAAGGTAAACGGCGTTTCCGTGTGCGGCTCTGGCTTGCCAGAGCAGCGATGTCACGCTGGCCACGTGACCCGGAAGTGTCTCCGGACAGCGCTGGCCCCCGGCCTCTTTGAGTGAGATGGGCGCACAACCCTAGAGTCTGTCAAGACTGGCCCGTACGGGCAGGGGTACCTTTACCTTTACCTTTACAAAGAGCTCAAGCTCATCTTGTTTATTTCCCATGCTTTGCGCATTAGTGTACGGACATTGAAGTCCATTAATCATTCCCCCGTGTCTCTTATTTAAGGATTTTTTCCTCCCACCACTAGGTCTGCGTGCTGTTTGCTCCATTTGGTCTATGACATTTGGATGATCATCTTCATCAATTGATAGACTCCTACCTTCAGGAGCACTGTCTCCCTCCCCCACATTAGTCAGTTTAAAGCCCTCCTGATGAGGTTTCTGAGATTTTTGGCAAAAACATTCCTCCCAACCATTGTGAGGTGCAGCCCATCACTTGCCAGAAGTCCATCTTCAAGAAACTGCAGTCCGTGATCTAAGAATCCAAACCGTTCCTGTTTACACCATTTGCGAAGCCAGCTGTTCACTTCCACTATTTTTCCCTCTCTCCCTGGGCCATGTCGTTCAACTGGGAGGACAGATGAGACGACAATTTGTGCATTTAATTGCTTCAATTTCCTGCCCAGAGCCTCGTAATCTCTTTTGATCTTCTGGAGGCTATTGCTTGCAGTGTCATTGGTTCCCACATGAACCAAGAGGAAGGGGTATTTGTCAGTGGGTTTTATGATTCCTTGCAGTCGTTCCGTTACATCTTGGATCTTAGCCCCGGGGAGACAGCACACCTCCCGAGACATCTTGTCAGGCCCACAGATCACTGCTTCTGTTCCCCTCAGTAGGGAATCCCCTATCACCACTACACGCCTCCTCTTAGGTTTGGTCGGGGTTCTTCCGTGAGCTGTCCGTTCCAAAGTCGCCTGCACATTCCCTGAGGATTGACTTTGCTGCTCGTCTTCATATACCTGATCGACTGTAATGAGGGAGAGATCCTCAAATGGAATCTGTTCTTCGTCTTCCATGCTAGGGGAGAGGACTTCAAAGCGATTGTGTATTTCTAAACAATCAGAGCGAACCCTGGGCGTCCTACCTCTTTGAGTCACGTTTCTCCATATATCTGGCTCCTGTGTTGGTGAACTAGCCTCCTTCCCAGGGGTGTCCCCTGTCCCCTCCTTGGTGGAGACGGTGTTCTCTGTTGCTTCCAAGAAGAGCTCCAGCTCTCTAATTCTTTGGAGCGTAGCTACACGTTCCTCTAGTTGCTGGACTTTGTCTTCTAAGAGGGCAATCAACATGCAATTGCTGCAGGTAAAGCTGCCTGCAACCTTTGGCAAGATGGCAAACATTGCGCAGGAACCGCAGGCAACTGCAGCTGTTCCCTCACCCTCCATCTTGAAAACGTGTCGTTGGGGGTGGCTACAGTGGTCCTCCATCTTAAAAAGCGTGAAGACAGGACAAATACCCCCCAAAAAAACCTAGGTCTCCCCCAACAAACGTTTGAGACTAGCTCCCCTAAATCTAAAAGATGGATCAAACTGCTTCAGCTGCTGCCCTGCAAGCTCTGATAAGCTCCTCCCACAGCTAATCACCTGACTCAACAGAAACCCTGCCCCCTCTGACCTTTGCGCAGGGAGAGCAGCTAATCAGCCACAAAGAAACACACACACAAGAAAACCCTTTTGCTCCTCCTTCAGCTGCTGCCCTGCAAGCTCTGATAAGCTCCTCCCACAGCTAATCACCTCACCTTTTATATCTTTTTTTGACACAAGAAGAGTAATACATTAGAGGAAAGGCAACATGTAAATTCATGAAATAATATAGAATGTCAATTTTAAAAAAATGCACTGCGCTCTGCATATCCCATTTGTGGAAGGGGACACTTGGTGCAGGGTGGATTCATTCCAGACCCTCCAAGTGTCCCTATTTTCCAGGGACGTCTGTGATTTGGAGAAGCTGTCCCAGTTTCTGATTTGATCCTGAAATGTCCTGCTTTTCCTTAGGAAGTCCCTATTTTCATTGGAGAAATGTTGGAGGGTATGGAGTTATCTGACCCCCGAGCCATCTGAAGGCAATCCTGTATAGGAAAGTCTTTTTAATGTTTAATGTTTTATCATGTGTTATATTTGTTGGAATCTGTCCAGAGTGGCTGGGGCAACCCAGTAAGATGTGTAGTGTATAAACAGTAAAATTATCATTATGGAATGGGATGTGCCTGTTTTCATCAGAGAAATGTTGGAGGGTATGTCACCCCCCACCCCACAATCTGGCTGGACCTAGATAGTGACCCAGAGAAATAGAGGAAGACGCTGGAGAGAGAAATCTGTGGGTGTGAGGAATAGCAAGCATAGGGTGGAGTCCGGAAATCCTTGCAGTGAAATAGAAAGGAGGGAAAGTGGTGGGTGAATTTGGAAACCACATCTTGTGGGGCTGATACAATCTTTCCAGGCCAAGCTCTCCTTGGCAGGCCTCAGTGATGAGCGAGTCTGAGTCACCCTGCAGCAGACGTCACAAAGACCCCTTTCAGAGCCAGACTCTTCCCCTCCATCTCCCTGCTGTCGGTCCTTTTTGCTGAAATGCAACTAAAATTCCTTCCTCTCGTCCTGGTGAACCACAACTGTTTTGGGGGGATACAGGCTTCCAAGGCAGACCTTGGTGAGCTCCTGATTGGTACATGCAATACATTTGTTCCACTGTAGAGAGTCATAGAATCTCATTCCTGGTTCAGCAAGAGGCCTTGTCTCTCTTTTCCTCTTTCTTGACATGCATAACATGCTATGTGCCAGGGCCAGCAAAGCATCCAGCAACCCTCATCAGGCACACTGTCCCAAACAGAGAAAAACATTCAACACATATGGGCTCTTCTATACCCCATCCTTGAGGGTTTGAACAGCCAAGTCATTTCTCATGCACATTAAACAAGTATGTTCAACCCAGTGGAGGAGGCAGCTCCATCAGGGCAAATGGGCAAAATACATACCGGTATATAGGGGGAAAGAACGTGCAGAAATGCTTTGCCAATAATGTATATATTGGTCAAAGTTGCATGCAAAGATGTGTATATTTGGAGAAATTTGCATCCAAATGCTGATGAATTTTCATGAGGACTTGTTTTAAAATGCAAATTGGAGGGACTTCCGGAGGCGGCGCGACCGGTAATGGCTGCCTTCTCCGAGTAAGGAGAAGGGAGCTCCGCTGTAAACGGGTCGTCCGCTACGGCGAAGCGGAGACCCATTCAGGAAAACCACAGGTGGCAGAAGCCTGTGGTCTCGGGACCCGGCGGGCGCCAGAAGCAGCCCCCAAAACGCTGAAGGGACCCCGTAAGGGGCTCCGGATCGCGGAGGGGGTAGCGGCGCTGTGGGTCGTTGCGCAAACAGCGAAGTGAAGCCGCGTTGCTGTGGCCGGTCAGCGCTGTCCTTTCTTCCTGCAACTTTTCTGAACTTTGGAAACTACAACCCGTGAGTAAATTTGGACATTGAAAACTTTCTGAAACTTTTGTCAACTTTCTGAAACTTTTTGAGAACTTTCTGAAACTTTTAAAACTTTTTTAAAAAAGTTGAAATCTGGCTGAAAACGGAGTGAGGATAAGCAGGAAGCCCATCTCCCGCTATACTGAACTTTAAGCAAAGAGCAGGAGGAGTGGAGACAAAAAGTTATGCGTTAACTAAATGCTGGCACCCTGTTAAAGCAGTTTTCTGAGTGAAAGACTTTGAGCTATTGACTTTTGCTGGTCATATTGGGGGTGCATTGATATCCTTCTTCTGTGGCACCAGTGGATTACAAAATAAATAAGAATCTCTGGTGCTGGAGCTGCCTGGATGAACACCAGTTTGCAACTTTGGATACATTGAATTCAGGTTTTGAAACATTCTGAGTTGGAACTGGATACTTTGAAACTGTTGCAGTCAAGGCACTGTAAGAAACACTGTTTTGCTTTAAGTTTTACTCTGCTAAAAATAATACATTGTGGAGGCGATGGACATGGATTTAAATTTATAAGTTTAACTTGGATTTGATCTTTTCCCTGAAGACGTATTGGATTTGATCTTTTCCCTGAAGACGTATTAAGCTCCCTCTAGAGGATTTTGGATTTACAGCAGTGACTTTGTTTTACTTTCCCTTTCCCGGCCTCTGTTTGACTATTGTATCTGGGACTCTGCTTTCTCATGGGAACAACTTGGATTGACCTTGGATTACAGATAACTTTGGAATGAGTGGCGCAAGGAGAAGAGGAAGGACCAAACAAACAACTCTAACTTTATCTGCAGCCTCACAGCGTAGATCTTCTGTGCCGGCCTTGCCTTCCACTTTGCCTCCAGACATAGAGGCGGCCTCCCTAATACAGGCAGGGGAGGGTGAGACAGAGGAGCTGCACCTGGGAGATATGGCTTCAGGGACAAGTAGCTCTGTCTTGGAGAAAATTTTGGAGAAACTGGAGGCTCTGGACAAGAAGGCTGATTTGCATACAGCTAAAATTGAACAGAACACAGAAAGCTTGAATAAGCTGACTGGACAAGTTGCACAGAATGCCCAGTCTATTGGAGAATTAAAGGAGGCTGTAGGTGAAAATCGTAAACTGGCTGAAGATACTAGTCAAAGACTGGAAGAACTTGAGAAAGAAGTAAGACCACTCAGCAAACAAGTTGGAGAACATCAGATTTACTTTTCGATGACAGAACTGCGAAACAGGGAGACCAACTTGAGGATACGGTCAATACCAGAGGTGGAAGAAGATAATTTTATTGAATTTCTAACTAAGGAATTTGCCAAGTTTTGGAAGTTAGAGGAAAAAGACTTTAAAATCGTATCTGCTTTCAGGCTTGGCAGAGTCAGAAGGACAGAGAAGCCCAGAGATTGTTTGATAACACTGAGATCAAAGGAGGAAAGGGACAAGATTTTGGGCTTGCACTACGAAAAGTCACTAGGCATTTTGGGCAAGAGAATTGAAATCTACAAGGACATTCCTAAGCAGTTGCTGGACCTTAGATCTAACTACACGGAATTGGCAAGACTGTTGAGAAGCAACGCAATTATCTTCAGGTGGGAGTTTCCACAAGGATTATCCTTTACCTACAGAGGGAGAAAGATCAAAATCAAAACAGTGGAAGATAGAGACAAGTTTTTGGGAGCACACGGAGAAGACCTCCACAAAGGACTTGGATTGCCAGCGCCAGAACTTCCAGGGGAGCCCGCCCCCTCGGATCCTTAAGGACCGGAGAACAAGGTACCACCCCAGAAAGAATAACCAGACCTATCCAGGATGTCTCTGCAGCTTTTGAGCTGGAACATAAATGGCTGTAACAGTCCTGAAAAAAGGTTTAAAATTTTTCATATTTTAAAAAAGGAACAATTGGACATTATATGCTTACAAGAAACACATGTGATTAGGCTCCATAGAAAGGTGTTAATAAATAAAAGGCTTGGTCAAGAATTTATATCATCGGATACAGTTAAAAAGAGAGGTGTAGTGATCTATGCAAAAGAGAGCCTTTCACCAAAATTTCTTTTTAAAGATGAAAGTGGAAGAATCCTCGCAATAGAAGTACAGTATCAAGGAGAAAAAATTTTGATATTAGGAATTTATGCTCCAAATGAAGGTAAATCGGATTTTTATAAGAAGTTGCACGAGACCATGCTGGATTATCTGGATTACAACAACGTCATCATGATGGGGGACATGAACGGGGTCGCATCAACAAATATGGATAAGTCACAGAACCAGAACATTACTAAAGAGGGAAGACTACCTAAGACCTTTTTTGAAATGACTGACAATATGGACTGGGTTGACATCTGGAGAGTTAGAAACCCCTTGGGAAGAGAAGGAACATTCTTTTCTGAAGCTCAACTGACTTGGACACGAATCGACCAAATATGGATAACTAGAAGTCTGGCACCTAAGGTGAGGAAGGTGAAAATCTGCCCTAAAACATGCTCCGACCATAACGCCTTGAGAATGGATATGACATTGATCCCAACCGGCTCCTTTAGATGGAAGATGAATGATGGCCTGTTTAGAGACCAAAGAATTATAAAGAAGGCCCAAAAAACTTTAAAGGACTATTTTGAGATTAATTTGAACACTACGGTGGAAAAAAGAACTATCTGGGATGCAAGTAAAGCTGTGATGAGAGGGTTCTTGATTCAACAGAATTCTTTAAAGAAAAGACTGCAAAATGAAAAGAAAGATAAAATTCTGGAAAGTATCAAAGAGTTGGAGAAGAAGTTAAGATCTAACCCGAAGTCCCAACCGATTCTGAGAGAAATTAAACTTTATCAGGCACAATATTCCAAACTGATAAATCAGGAAATAGAATGGAAGATTAAAATAATGAAACAAAAAACTTTTGAATCGGCAAATAAATGTGGGAAACTGCTAGCCTGGCAGTTGAAAAGGAGACAAAGATTAAATACAGTAACAAACTTAGAGGTTGAAGGAAGGAACATTCAGAACCCGGGAGAGATTAGAAAGTGCTTCCAGAGGTATTTTAAAAAGTTATACACTCAAGGGCCACAAGATGAAATAGAGATTACACAATTTTTGGAGAGAAATGGATTAGCAAAGCTGTCAGAAGAAAATAGAATAATTTTGAATGGCAAAATAACACGACAAGAGATTGAACAGGCCATCCAGAGTCTGAAACAGGGCAAATCACCAGGGCCAGATGGACTGACCTCTAACTACTATAAGACATTGAAGGATTATTTGATACAACCTTTGTTGGAGGTCAGTAATGAAATAATGGAGGGGAAGAAGGCGCCTGAATCGTGGAAAGAAGCATTTATCACATTGATTCCAAAGTCAGAAACTGAAAAGACACAACTCAAGAACTACCGTCCCATCTCCCTTTTAAATGTGGATTACAAAATATTTGCAGATGTTTTGGCACGAAGATTTAAGAAAGTTTTAAGTGAGATAATCCATAAAGACCAGGCAGGCTTTCTCCCGGGCAGACATATGTTTACTAACACGAGGAACATTATAGACATATTGGAACTTTTACAAACAAACATAAACACTAAAGCAGTTTTAATTTTTATAGACGCGGAGAAAGCCTTCGACAACATATCTTGGAAATTTATGAAGGGGAATTTAAAAGAAATGGGAGTGGGACGGGGGTTTGAGAACGGGATTGAGGCAATATATTCAGAACAAAAGGCTAAACTGATAGTTAACAATGTGGTTACAGAAGAGTTTAAAATTGAAAAAGGTACACGACAAGGCTGCCCGATTTCCCCATTACTGTTTATTTCGGTTCTGGAAGTGCTCCTGAATATGATTAAGGGGGACCGGTTGGTGGAAGGGATTCAGGTCGGAGCGAAACAATATAAACTTAAAGCTTTTGCAGATGACCTAGTTCTGACATTACAGGAGCCGGAGTCTAGTTTGAAAAGAGTACTACAACTGATTCAAAACTTTGGTCGAGTGGCAGGATTTAAGTTAAACAAGCAAAAAACTAAAGTTTTGGGGAAAAACTTGACAGATACTGAGTTGGAACAGCTTCAGAAAGAGACAGAACTAAATGTGGTTAAAAAAGTTAAATACCTAGGGGTAAACATAACAGCAAAAAATCTGAGTTTATTTAAAGATAATTATGAAAAATGCTGGTCAGAGATTAAGAGAGACTTGGATAGTTGGTCAAGACTAAATCTTTCTTTGTTAGGCCGAATAGCTGCCATCAAGATGAATGTATTGCCAAAAATGTTATTTTTGTTTCAGACACTGCAGATTGTAGACAAGACAGAGTGCTTTCGGAAGTGGCAGAAAGATATTTCTAAATTTGTCTGGCAGGGCAAAAAGCCCAGAATCAAATTTAAAATATTAACAGATGCGAAAGAAAGAGGGGGCTTTGCCCTGCCAGATTTAAGGTTGTATTATGAAGCTGCAGCTTTCTGCTGGTTAAAAGATTGGTTACTTCTTGAAGATACGGATGTCTTGGATTTGGAAGGTTTTAATAATGCGTTTGGATGGCATGCATATCTATGGTATGATAAAGCTAAGATAAATAAGGCCTTCAAGAACCATATTGTCAGAAAATCAGTTTTTAATGTCTGGACAAAATATAAAGACTTACTGGAGAATAAAACTCCGAGGTGGCTGTCACCCCTGGAGGCTAAGGCTTGGAAAAGAGCCAATATGGAGGCCAACTGGCCAAAATATTGGGAGATAATAGAAAAGGATGGTGACAACTGGAAATTGCAGAGTTTAGAAAAGATGAGAGACAAAGTGCGAGACTGGTTACAATATGCTCAGATTAAAGAAGTGTTTAAAAATGACAAAAAGCTAGGATTCCAAGTGGAAAAGTCAAAGTTAGAAACTGAACTGTTAGAACCTAAGACTAAGGTACTTTCAAGAATGTATAACTTGCTGCTGAAATGGAACACACATGACGAAATGGTAAAATCAACAATGATAAAATGGGCGCAGGATATTGGGTATAATATTATGTTTGAAGATTGGGAAAGGTTGTGGACCTCTGGGCTGAACTTCACTGCATGTAATGCGTTGAAGGAAAATGTGATGAAAATGATGTATAGATGGTACATGACCCCTGTTAAACTGGCTAAAATATACCATTCGTCTGATAGCAAATGTTGGAAATGTAAGGAAAATGAAGGAACATTTTTTCACCTCTGGTGGACCTGCCCTAGAGTGAAGGCCTTTTGGGAGAAGATATATAATGAATTAAAAAAGGTGTTTAAATACACCTTTACTAAGAAACCAGAGGCCTTTCTCCTGGGTATTGTCGGCCAGAGTGTGTTAAAAAAGGACAGAACATTCTTTATGTACGCAACAACAGCAGCAAGAATATTAATTGCCAAGAATTGGAAAACTCAGGAGCTACCCACTGTGGAAGAATGGCAGATGCAACTGATGGACTATATGCAATTAGCCGAGATGACCGGCAGAATTCGAGACCAGGGAGAAGAAAGGATGGAAGAAGATTGGAGGGAATTTAAGATTTATTTACAAAAATATTGTAATTTGGCTGAGTGTTGAATTGGATGCCAGTGCAGATAATTGTCTACCATTAAATTAGATTTAAGGCTGAATTATATGTCAAACCAAATTAAGATTATTAATTAAGATGAGTTAAATGATAATTTGTTTGAAATTAATTTAATAATGATGTAAGTGTATGCGGGAGGTGTGGGGGAGTCCCATGTAACAATTGAGAGATGTTAAATGGACAATGACAAGTTGTGCTTATCTAATATATGCTTTATTTGAAAACTTCAATAAATATATTATAAAAAAAAAAAAAATAAAATGCAAATTGGAGTGGAAAGGTGGAGAACCAGACTTAAGACTGGGGGGGGGGGGGAGTGAAACAGAGAGAAAAAGAAATTGGCAGATTCTCCCATCCTTAGGTGCAAAGCAGGGCAAGGGAGAGGTGTGGCTCAGGAGGGTGTGTGGTCCCAAGGGCCAGGCAGAGAGAACTGAGGGCTGCATGAGACATCTTATTGCTTCAGTAGCAGTATTACAAAAAGAATAAATTCTGTTCTGATTTTAAAAGTGGCAGAATAAAAGTGCTTTCAGAGTAAAAGTAAATGAAATGCAAATGCAAAGTGAATGAAATTGAGCTATGTGCTATACCAAGTTGGGGGGGGGGGGTTCCAGGGAGTGGGATTTTGGTGTTGCAAGGAGTCCCACTTTTCATCTGAGTTGTGCTTGGGAGTATGATGTTGCCAGAAAAACAAGGTCATGTTCAGAACTCTGGTTCTGTGCATCAAAAAGGTCAGTCCTCAGAATGTGCAAACAGGAATGTGGAGCTATGCCTCAGAAATCAATACTTCATAACCCAATCATTCCCTGGCATAAACATTGAGCTAGGACAGCAGTTGCTCACCTCAGAGCTCCTGCCATCCCCCAGAGCAGGGACCTTTTGCATGCAAAACAGGTCCTCTATCATTCAGTTATAGCTCTCACCTAATGTACAAAGCCTTTCTGAACTGCTATAAGGTAGCTTCCTAAATAGCGTATTATATTACCAATAATTTACCTTGCCTAATAAACGTCTAGGTCTATTTTAGAAATTAATGCAGGATGGGGGAGGGAGAAAATAAATTAAAGACAGTGGGAGAAATAAAGGAGGTGCAATGTTAGTGGAACAACATGGCTGCTTCAGAGATTGCAAGGGGTCATGAAGGTGCCTGTCTCTTATGAGCATTTGCCAAGAAGTCAGTTGCCCTGTGCTGAATAGGACATACTCCCAGGAAAGTGCACATTGGGCCTGAAGGTGTCAGTTCTTCATAGAAGAGCCATGCCGCTCACGGGTTGCTTTGCATTCAAAAAAAGCCCCTGTTCTGTCCCTAGCACCTTCAGGTAGACTTCTGTCTGGAACTCTGGAGAGAGACAAAACTGAACAAGATGGATGGATGTTCTAACCCTGCATAAGGCAACCTGCTGTGCATTTTTACACTCCTGAGTCATTTAGGGCCCTGCACCATGTGATCCAATGCATGTGAACTCAGAAGCACAAGGGGCTTGTTCCTAATTTGGAGTGCACTAGGTTGCAGCCACAGATCAATACCTACAGCTGCATGGACAGGATCACTCTGGCGTGTCTGCTTGTTTGATCTCTGTTTTTTTTAAACATTGCTATAGCACAGATGTCCACAAATGTTACCCTTTTCAATCCATCTAATTGAAAGCAGCTTTTTCTAGTTAGGGAACAGAGCTCTGGAAAGAGAAGCTGGCACCAGAAAATTCTTTCTTTGCCCCAGGACACACAGATCTGTCCATAGAATTATGGAATTGTAGAGTTGGAAGGGATCCCTAAGGGTCATCTAGTCCAACCCCCTGCAATGCAGGAATCTCAGCTAAAGATGGTCATTCAGCTTCTTTTAAAAACCTCCAAGGAAGGAGAGTCCACAACCTTCCGAGACAGACTGCTCCACTATTGAACAGCTTCTACTGTCAGAAAGTGTTTACTGATTAGTCAGAATCTCCTTTCTTGTAGCTTGAAGCCATTGGTTCAAGTTCTACCCTCCAGAGCTGGAGCATGCGAATATTGGGGCGGTGGGGGGGGGGGGATTCACTAAAATACTGATGAATTTTTATGAGATTTTTTTTTAACAAAACAAAATATCACAAACTGATGCAGAGATGTGGAAACGAAAGATACCAGGGGGAGGATAAGAAACTGAGGAAAAACCAAAGTGGATCAATTGAATATTTTGTGCCATCACCATTAAGTATTTTGATAGGACAGAAAACATTTTTTTGTATACAGTATTATTAATCCTAACCAGATGATATGACAAAATGTGAACTTGTCTGTCTTTATCTGTTCATGTCAGGGACAGATCATGAGTTTTCTTCTCAGTGTTACTGGACTCTATTCCCATCACCCCCAATGAATATTTGGTCCTGCTGGTTGGAACAGATGGAAGCCAGCAACATCTGGAAGATAACAGATTCCCCATCCCTAGATCACCCATTATTAATTTGTAATAAGTTGCTGTAATGATTTTTTAAGGAGACCATGATACATGTGATCATCCTTGCTGTGTCATCAATGTTTCCATGTCCTTCCCTCTTGTCAAGCCAAGCGGTGAAGGAAATGCCTTCAGCATTAGGCTTTCTACTGCCCTCATAAAGATGTCTTGGACCAGCCTTCATAGGTTTGTGAAGTTTTTGCCAATGTGCCTGATCTTCTTAGTAAGAAATGCAGCTGCAAAATTGTAAGCCAAGGTGTCCCTAGTCCAAATTGGACTCAGTAGGCAAACCATCCTCTGTTCTCTTACCCTGGCAGGGTTGTTGGACAACAGAGTGAGTGCATTGCAGGCACTTGGGCTCGATGATCCTTTAGGTTCCTTCCAACTCTACTGTTCTATGATTCTGCGTAATGACAGTGACCAGATGTTGAGTAGTTCGCATTATATTATTATATTCAATAATCGGTGACCATTTGATGCAAAGAAAGTAGGCATATAATTTCGCCATTATGGAAAGCTAACTCATTGACCTGTCATTACCAGGATTGGTGGGTTGCCCCTTCTTATAGATTGGGACCACAATTGCATGCTTCCAGATGGTTGGCATTTTACCTGAGTACCTCTGTGAAGAAAGTGGCCACTGCTTTTTTTCAGGGGGTACTCAAGGGTACCTCTTTTTTGTTGTTAAAATGTGTGACACTTATGTAACAACTTCATGATGAGTTCCGGCACCTATTTTTCTAGAAAAAAAGGACCGAGAGAGGCTAAAAGTGCTAATTCAAATTATTGTTGTTGTTGTTGTTGTTATTATTATTATTATTATTATTATTATTATTATTATTTTGTACATGGCCCATCTGACTCGGTTGCCCCAGCCACTCTGGGTGGCTTCCAGCATAAATAAAAACATAGTAGAACATTAAACCTTAAAAAGCTTCCCTATAGAGGGCTGCCTTCAGACGTCTCCTAAAAAATATATCTCCTGGACATCTGATAGGTGAGCATTCTACCGGGTGGGAACTGGGCAATATAGTCATTGCCTGGGACCTTACCACTCTTTAAAGTTTCCAATTAATACATATTCTATCATGACCTTTTCCCATAATGGGACCTTTAATAAATCACACTTAAACATGGCAGTGTAAGTCGCAATTTCAGCTGAATTTGGGGGAACAAATAGAAGCATCCGTTGTATTGAGCTGTTTCAATTGCATTAGTTTGGCTGGCCAATTGCAAACAGCTGAAAGTCTGTAAATTTTGATAATAAACCTGATTTGCAATGGGGGTTGAATAAATTCGATTGCAACTATATGGGGGGGGTACCCTCACAATAAACATAAGGCTTTGTTTTCTTTTCCTTTTATTTTTGTATAAGAATGCAATGGGGCAGGGATGAAGAAAATCAGTTCAGTTCAAATTTGCAAGTCAATCTACCTGGTGATAGGCAGAGGCAAAGTGGCCAGGACAACACATAAACACCACCTTTATTTATTTACTGCAATTATACCCCACCTTTTTCTCCAAGAAGCTCAAGGCGGCACATGTGGTTCTCCCCCTGATTTAATCCCCACAACAACCCTGTGAGGTAGGCTAGGCTGAGAAAGGAAGTGACAGGCTTCCAAGGTCACCCAGTGAGCTTCAAGGCTGAGTGGCGATTTGAACCCTTGTCTCTCCCAGGTTCTAGTCCGACACACTAACTGCTACACCACTGGCAACTTCCTATGTGCATCCGCACACCCCTCTGTTATCCTCAATCCACCTGTAATGTACTGAAGTTCTCACCCTGGGCCAGCAGGGGGATACTGTAAATAGTTATGCAAATGAAGGATCGATAGTGACATTCAGTGATTGGATAGTTTGTATGCAAATGAAGGATCGAAAGTGATGTTCAGTGATTGGATAGTTTTAGAAAGTTGCTACAGTTATGTTGTTCTGGAGCTGTATATAAGCAGGCTGACTGAGCTCCTCAGTTCAGTTCTGTTCTGGCCTTTGAATAAACAAGAGCTGTTTCAAGAATCGCTGTGTCGTCTGATATGTTCACCCACAACTTAACACTGGCGACGAAGGTGGGATTGATGGACATCAGAGCACAGCCAGATGCGGCCATCCTCTGAACTGAGCTGAATCACTGAGCAAAATCACTGAGCGAAATCACTGATCAGAACCAATTCAGAGCTGACTGTTCTGGCTAGAGCACTGTGTTCCATCCATCGCCCTTCATACCAGCATCGGAATCATGGCTTCACTTGTGCCTCTACTGCCGTTTGCGCCAGCCTCTGAATCATGGGACTCCTACCTCGCTCGGTTCGACTGCTACCTCCAAGCCAACGAGCTGACAGCAGTATCAAAGGAATGGAAGTGGGGCCTATTCCTCAGCCTCTGCGGGCCTGAGGTGTTTGAGATGGCCCAAGCATTGATTGCGCCTGAAGCAGTCCAGGCAACACCATGGGACACGATTCAAGAGAAGCTCCACAACCACTACGCGCCAAAGCAGCACAAGATTGCTGCCCGCCATATGTTCTACCACCAGAACCAGGCAGAGGGGGAGTCAATTAACAACTACACTGCTGCCCTCTGACAGGCTGCAATGCACTGCAAGTTTCGAGATTTAGTTGATGCCCTGACGGATCGAATCGTCTGCGGGGTCCGGGACATCCGTCTGCAACGGCGTCTCCTTGCCAAGCCAGACCTCACGCTGCAGAAAGCCATTGAGGAGGCCGTGGCCTCGGAAGCTGCTGAACGCTCCGCCCAGGCCAGCAGCCCGCCTCTTGCTAGGAAGCCAGTTCCAGTGCATCACAAAGAGGCCAGCAGTGATGAGGCATCCTTCAGTGAAGACGATGACGTGCACCAGACAAAACGGGGGTGCAGAAAGTTCCAAAAGAAGTCCAAGGGCTAACCGGAATGTGCTGGCTGCGGAGGCAACCATTCCCGTGCCAAGTGTCAATTCAGAGACGCCATCTGTCGGACATGTTCCAGAAGGGGCCACATCGCTAAGGTCTGCCGATCGGCTCCGTCTGACACCCCCCCTTCACCGACTCACAAGTCCAAGTCTTCACTCCAGTCTGCCAAGGAAAGCTGTTTCGCTCTCACCAACTGCCGCTGCCAGTCTGGAACCACGATTGGCCAAACCGACTCGCCTACGCGACGCAAGCTGAACGTCCCGCGGTGCTCATTGAAGGAGCTCCATGTGACATGGAGATAAACACCGGGTCTGCCCTGTCCATCGTGGTACCATATTGTGATGACGTCTTGGTGTCTGCAGACTCACACCAGCAGCTGTTCGAGCGCCTCCGCACCGTGCTGACCAGGTTCCAGGAGGCCGGGCTCAAGGTAAAGAGGGAGAAGTGCCAGATTGCCGTTCCACAGGTGGAGTTCCTGGGCTATCTTATCGACGCCTCCGGCCTTCACCCGACCACATCCAAGATCCACGCTATCCAGCAGGCCCCCATCCCAAAGAACAAGACGGAGTTGCAGGCGTTCCTGGGGCTGCTGAACTTTTATAACATGTTCCTGCCCCACAAAGCCACGGTGGCTGAGCCTCTTCACCGACTCCTCAGCACAAAGACACCTTGGTCCTGGGGTCATCGGGAGACGGTGGCCTTCAACGCGGTCAAGGCTCTCCTTTCATTGGACAGTGTGTTGATACAGTACAGTGAAGCCAGGCCGCTGGTTCTTGCCTGCGACGCCTCACCTTTTGGCATCGGCGCCGTCCTTAGTCACCGTTTTCCAGACGGAAGAGAAGCACCACTCAACTACTTTTCCAGAATGCTATCTCTGACTGAACAGAATTACAGCCAGCTCAACAAGGAAGCACTAGCACTTGTGGCTGGAGTGAAGAGGTTCCATGAATACCTCTACGGCAGGCCTTTTGACCTCATCACTGACCACAAGCCATTCCTGGGCCTCCTCACCAGTGATCGTCCAACTCCACCGATCCTCTCGCTGCGCATGCTGCGATGGACTGTTTTCCTGGCTGCCTACCACTATCGGCTCGTCCATCGCCCGGGGAAATCGATTGACCATGCTGACACCCTCAGCTGTTGCCCTCTTCCAGCGTTTGTGGAAGACCCGGCTCCTGCTTCATCGCTCCTCCTGATTGAGGATCTTCCGGCAGCGCCTGTATCGGCTGCCACTGTGGCCTCCGCATCTGCCCAGGATCGCACCATCAGCCGTGTGCTCATCTGGGTGTGGAGGGGGTGGCCACAAGGGCCTTTTGCATCGGAGTTCCAGCCCTTCGCAACCAGACAGCATGAACTCTCAGCTCATCGCGGCTGTCTGCTGTGGGGAGACCGCGTCGTGATTCCCCAAAGACTCAATCAATGTGTCCTGGAGACCCTGCACATTGGCCACCCGGGAATCGTCAAAATGAAGTCGTTGGCTCGGTGTTACGTCTGGTGGCCTAACATGGACGATGCCATCACTGCCTGGGTTTCCGCCTGCCAAGCGTGCCAAGAATTGAGGCCGGTGCCACCGGCAGCTAAGGGACACACCTGGGAGCCGCCCAAGACACCCTGGTCGAGGGTGCACATTGATCTGGCCGGCCCCTTTCACGGGCGGCCCTTTATGGTAGTGGTGGACGCCTATTCCAAATGGCTGGAGGTGGCCCTGATGCCCTCCACCACTACCGAGACCGTCACCCGGGTGCTGCGAGGTCTCTTTGCGACGCATGGGTGTCCTGATGTCCTTGTCTCCGACAACGGACCACAGTTCACGTCAGGCACTTTTGAGCGGTATCTTTTGGGACTGGGCATCCGCCATGCCCTAACGGCACCATTTCATCCACCCAGCAACGGGCAAACAGAGAGAATGGTGCGCTCAGCAAAAGAGGCACTGGCGCGTCTCGACTGGGGAGACTGGCACGAGCGGGTCGCCGAATACTTGTTTGTACAACATATCACCCCTCATGCAGCCACAGGGCGGAGTCCTGCTGAACTGCTTATGGGCCGCCGCCTCAGGTCCCTGCTCGACTGGCTGCACCCAGACTTTGCCGTGGCCAAACCCCCAGGCTGTGCCAATGCACCACAGTCATTTGTTCCAGGAAACCAGGTCTTTGCCCGGAACTTTGTGGGGGTTCCTTGGGTGCCAGCCACAGTAGTGGGAGTCACTGGACCTTGCTTGTACCAGGTGGCACTCGAAGACGGACGCTTGTGGCACCGGCACATAGACCAGCTTAGGCGCAGGGTTGGGGACTTGGACACTACCGTGGTGCCCCCAACTGCGCTCGTGGCTGTGGAACAGACACTTACAGATGGTGTGGCTCCACCTACACCTCTCTCACAAACTGCCGGCATGGAGCTGAACCAAGCCACTTCAGAGGGTCTGCCAGACTTACCACAGACTCAGACCACTGCTGTGCCTGACATTCCGCCAACTCCACTTGTGGAGGTTCCACACACAGCAGCGGATCCAAGGGACTTGGTTTCAACGCCACCTAGGGTCGCACCACAGCCTCAGCAAGAATTGGGTGGCCCCCCGGACTTGGCTACCAGTCCCTGGCGGTCTGGCAGAGTTTCCAAGCGCCCAACATATTTAAAGGACTATGTTGTTGGACATGTATCACTGTTGGTCTAAGTATGTGAAATGTAACTGATATGCTTTTGTGCTAATTGAATCATTACGTGTAGTGCTGTATATAAGGAAACCATTACGATTGTAACTAACGCCTTATCTCGGTGGGGAGGGGTGTTATGTACTGAAGTTCTCACCCTAGGCCAGCAGGGGGATACTGTAGATAGTTATGTAAATGAAGGATTGAAAGTGACATTCAGTGATTGGATAGTTTGTATGCAAATGAAGGATCAAAGATGACATTCAGTGATTGGATACTTTTAGAAAGTTGCTACAGTTACGCTGTTCTGGAGCTCTATATAAGCAGGCTGACTGAGCTCCTCAGTTCAGTTCTGTTCTGGCATTTGAATAAACAAGAGCTGTTTGAAGAATCGCTGTGTCATCTGATATGTTCGCCCACAACTTAACACCAGCATTATCAAAGACACATTCCAACCAGGCAGAAATCTCTCAAGGAGGTTGTGGATCAGGGTTGATGTGGGGAGTGGCCTGGGAAGAGGAAGTGTGGCTGGCTAGGGGCAATGGGGCTTGCAAAGGCTCTCAAGGGCGAGGCTGATAGACGGGGTGGGGGGCATATTCAGACCCTGAGCCTGAAAGTCCCAACCCCTGAGTTCTCTGGGCTCACCAACTGCTGCTCTCTAGATTTACAAATGGCCATTTCAATAACCCTTCACCCTTCACTCCCCAATGTGGAAAAGTGGTCAGAGTGCATAACAGTGACATCCACGAACTTGGATGGCTATAAAAGAGGATCAGAGGCTATGACCCGAACCAAATGATTCACTTCCAACTCTACAATTCTATGATTCTATGGAGGAGAGGGTTTTTAATGGCTAATAGTCATGGTGTCTTTCCTCTGCAGAAATGCTTCTGAATACTAGTTGCTGGCAACCACAGGGAGGAGAGTGCTCTTCGGATCGACTCCTGTTTGTGGGCTTCCCACCGGCATCTGGCTGGATATTGACAGAGCAGGATGCTGGACTGGATGGGTCTGATCCAGCAGCCTGTTCTTAGGTTCCTATGTAGTCTTTTTCATCTCATCTAGGGTATGGACAGGCTGCATTGAGTTGCCTTTCCCAGCTCCCTCACAGATTATTTGCCATGCATAAGACAGACTCCCACTCAACCATCTTAGAATGTCACCATCAAAATGACTGAGGGAGTCCTTTTATGCTAAGTCTGTGCATTGTGGAGATGGGGGGGGGGGGATGGTGGCCACCTCCTTCCTTCCCGTTGGGTCCAACTGGTTCAAATAGAAAAAAACTGCATCATAAGACACACACAGGCCTCTTAATTTTATGCAGCCATTTTATTTCTGTGCAGGGAGAAGAAGGAAATTAGAATCTCACAAAGCTAACTAAGAAAAACATAGGTTTGTGCTTTGGCTGGGGCCTTTTCTGTCACTCCCTTTTCTCCCTCCCTCCATCTCTCCTTCGGCAGGAAAACAAATGGGAGGGACAGAAGGGGCACCAGCTGTGAAGGGAGCCGCTCACCCTGACTTCAGTGGGCTCTTTTGAGAAGGGAGCTGACAGCACAGTCTGTCTGCGCTGTGTTGATTTGCTTGAGGGAAGGACACATGCACAGCCCCTTTTGCTACCCACCTCCTGAATGCAAGCTTTGTACCGCACCAGCAGGATAACTAGAGAGGTGTGAAGGAGTGGCGTCTAACTCAGTACATTGCTGCCATTCCGTCAAACCGCAAGCAGGCCAGGGAGTACTTTGGCCACCTGTGGGGAGGACAGGGAAGAAATAATGCTGAGCTGCAAAGGCTTGAATGGAACAGCACCCACGAGTGCTGTTCAGTTTACCCCATCCCTCAGCCCAGAAAAGCACCTCCAAAATGATTACAGGGATGGAGTGACTCTCCTATGAAGAAAGGTTGCAATGTTTGGGCCCTCTTAGTTTAGAGAAAAGGGGAATAAGAGGTGACATGGGAAAAGTGGGCAGAGAAAGGTGTTTCTCCCTCTCTTATAACACTAGAACTTGTGGATATCCAATGAAGTTGAATACTGGAAGATTTTGGACAGATAAAATAAAGTTCTTAACTCACATAGTTATCCCATGGAACTCCCTCCCACAATGGCTACCAACTTGGATGGCTAATCCTGGACGGCACTCTGTCTGGAACCCCTAACCTCTAGAAACAGAAAGCTGTGCCCAAATATGTAGATGTGTTGAGTGGAGCAAGCTGTTGTGACTCTGGGTACTCTTTACCCAGGTAAAGGCAAGGTGATGTTTGGTTAAACTGGAACCTTTCAGGAGCTGTTGCATCAGAAATCCCAGCTCATTAGCTCAGTTCCCGAAGAGTTTCTTGCACATTAATGTAGTTGCTTTTAAATGAATAACAAAAAGCTGAGATTTATTGGTTCATTCTTTTCTCCTACTTGAGTTCTCCTTCTTGAGTTTTCCTCTCTGCAGGCAAAGTGTTTGTGGCAGCTGAGCCAGCTGGGATCACTTTGTTCCAGTGTGACATGAACACTGCCCTCCCTTGCCTTCACATGTGGCGGGCACCCCCAGAGAGGGATTCTTCGCCTCGGGATCAAATCCTCCCGCACCATGCCTTGTCTGGGCTGTGCTAATGAACTCTCTTACAACTTGCAAAATTCTGTGCTGCTCCTCAGTTGGCCAGGTCAGTTGGCTGAGGCTGCAAAAACCCTATGAGGCACAACTGGGTGGGCAGACGAAGCTCAGCAATGCAGCCTCTGCTTTGCATGCAGAAAGTACGAAGTTCAATCCCCACCATCTCAAGGTAGGTGAGGGAATGACCCCGTCTGTATGGTGTTGACCTGAGGTGGGGACCATATTACAGGCTGAGGGCCACTTTGCCTCACTGAGCAGGGGCCTGATACCAGTGCTATGCTGTGGGGAATATGGGTGTGCCCAGACACATACTAGTCTCTATCCTCCAGGCAAGCAAGATCACTACCACTCTTTGAGGACAAGACCCAGCATGGGGCAAGCAGCATTTAAATTATAGTAATTATTTCTAAATTACCATTGTGATTGCCTGGGACTGACAAGAGCTGTAGTCCAAAAGGTTTGGAGGGCACCAGCTTCACAGAGGCAGAATTAGCATGTGCAAATGTGGCACAAATATGTATTGCCTGGCGACAGGTATTTTCAACCTTTTCAGACCCAGTACCCACTTTTAACCCAAGCATGCATTTGGGGGCCAATTTCTGAATCATTTACCACATATTTGCATGGTGGTAGTGCCCCGGTTGCACTAGGAGGTCCCAAGCTGGAGATCAGTGCTCTCAAATAGATTGCTTTCTTAATAGAAAGGTGCACATGGCTTTTTGTAAAGGCGTCATGTATGCAGAGGCTGAAGGGGCAGAGAAATTGGAACGAGGTGTTGGCTAAGTTAGGCGTGGAGTGTCCTGTCAGCTTCAGTTCTCTCAGTTCCTCATTCTTCCAGTCCTAAATTCTGCCCCAATCTGCTGCTTCTTTTTTTTTTTTTAAGCCTCATGAAAAATCATCAACATTTTAGTCCAACTTTCTCCTAATAAATATTGTGCTTGCAATTTCCCCTAATATACACATTTTTGCATGCTACTTTCACCAACATATGCATTTCAAGGCAAACTTTACCCCAATATATGCATTTTTGTACACATTACTTGGCTGGAGAACTTCATTGCAAAACTGAGAGAAGTCTGAATTTTGATGGGTGGATGGGTTCTAATTTGCATATTGTTTCAGAAAGTGTGAATTTTGAAAGCTCGCCTTCAAAAGTGAATGCAATTGAATTTCTCCTTAATCTAAGACAGCTGGGTTCTCCGTGAAATAGTCCAACTTTCCAGCTCCTTGATCCTCTCACTTCTCCAGTCCTAATCTCCTCATCTCTCCTCAGATCTTTAGCAGCTTCATTCCTTGAGAGTCAGGGAAGGATCCAGACCCCTTCCCATCCAGAAGCATTCACACGGTTTGCAGAGGAATTGCAAACAGCAGGACTTGGCCCCAAGCTTGGTTGGCTCAGAGCCCAAGGAGCTTTCTTCTACCTTATAAAGTCATTTCATCATGGCACGCTGCTCCCAGTCACCCTGTGAGGAATGCATTGCTGTGTCCCCACTGAAAGGGCCAGCAGGAAGTCAGTAGGGCAGCCAAAAGGGAGAACTGGCTGGAAGGCAGATCTCATGTCTCAGCTGCCATGGCCACAATCTCTCACGGCCTGAGGAGGGTCTGTCTGTGCTGCACAGCTGCTTGCTGTGCTTCTCCTAACATAAATATTTCTCTTGCCACCAGAACCTGCTCCTACCTCCCCTCTCTTTCTCTCTTGCAAAAGAGAGAGAGAGAAAATTAATGGGTTTCTCAGCCCAGATGGGGTTACTGATGCAATCATTTCCTCTCATCTCCCTGCATCCTGGTTCTCTTAAAGAACCCCAGCCTGTTGTCTCTGCCACAAAAGCTTAGTAATTTCTTTGCTCAGGAGCCTCTGACCTTTAATATATAATAGAAATATTATTGCTTCCATGCATGAAGTTATAGATTCTTCCATGAAGCCTCAAGGCTTGTCTGCTCTCATCGCCTGCTCCAAATCCTGCCCTCTATCAGAGAAGCTTCTCTACCTCTTTTGAGATAGAAGATAAATTTTCTTATTCGGTAGGTTGACAAAAGTCCATGCTGGAGAATTTTCTCTGCCTGTTGCTATTAAATGTCCCTGTTTCCTGGGGACAGTCCCCGGATTTGTGAGTAATTTCCCGGACAATTTTGATCCCCGGAATGTCCCCGGATTTCATCTAATGTCCCCAGGAAACACAGCGGCGGCAGTCTCAGCAGCCCGGAGCAGTTGGCTCTGGCTGGCTCCAGGAGCTGCTCGGAAGTCCCCATATGATGGTGGTGCAGGGGCTCCAAGATGCAGCTTCCGGGCCGCCTCCACCTTCCCTGACCCCAGCAACTAAGCTGCGAAGGGAGGCTTCATGCTGCCTATCAGAGCAGCCTCCCAACTCCTCCTTGCGTGCAAGCAGGAGTGGGGCGGGGATCTCTCAGCTGTGAAGGGAGGCTTCACAGGAGGGGGCAGAGGTCTCTCAGTTAGGCAAGGGGAAGCCTCCCTTCCCAGCTGAGGGATCCCCGCCCCCTCCTGCTTGCTAGCAAGTAGGAATGGGATTGGGGCTGCTCCGATGGGAAGGGAGCATAGCTGCCAAGGTTCCCTTATTTGAAGGGGCAGTCCCTTATTCCAGCGCCATGTCCCGCTGCTGTCCCTTATTGATGGATGTCCCTTAAATGATGTCCCTTAAATTTCAAAGGAAGCAGCTCCTCTCCCTCCCTCCCTCCCTGCCGGCCAGGGAGGAGGGAGGCTCCAACTGTGTTGCTTGGCTGTGTTGCTCACCCAATAAGAAGTCTAAGAACGACTGGGGTGTGGAGATTGCATACCTTGTGTGTGGCTAGTTAATGCAAGCTGAGGGGTTTTTTGAATGCTGGACGCCATTTTGTTGCACGTGCTGCTGCAAACTTTGCAGTGCAAAGCCAGGCCGGGGAGCCATCTTAAGTTGAGGCTGAATAGGCCTTGTGGTGCATGTGATTCAGATTCTATTCAGTTGAACCTCTGGTTACAAAGTTGGTTGGACAGTGTTCTCGAAGCTACCAGCATGAGTTTGACCAGACTGCGGGAGGACAGGAAGACTGGAGTGCCTGGAACAGGTGAGGCTGCTGGTCCCTTATTTTCAAGGCTGCTGGCCCCTTATTTTCAAATCTGTAAGTTGACAGCTATGGAAGGGAGGCATCACTTTGCCTTGAGCCTCGCCGCCACCACTCTTGGCCTTTCTTCTCCGCCTTCCATGACTGACCCACCGCACAACTCAGGGGCTGCCCAGGCTCATGGAGAAAGGAGATAGAAGCCTTGGAGGAAGGGGAAATGTGGCGGTTGAGGTCAAGGTGGTGGCCGCCCCTCTGCTACAGCCATCGCTGCAGCATCAACGTCCGAACGTGTAGTAATTAATTAATTAATTAATTAATGTGTCCCTGAATTCAGTGAAAAAAATCTGGTAACCTTAAATTAGAGTGCATTACAAAGGACAGCTCTCTAGTTGAAGCACTGTCCAGTTAAGCCTGGTTTGAAGATGATAAAGATAAAGAACGGAGAACAGAGGGGGCCTTGAAATTGCCCATGAAACCATTAGCAGGATCTGGGCAGCAAACTGAGCAGGGATACCAGAGGTCACCAATAGTGACTTCCCTGCTCTGGTCAATTTCTATTTGAATTACTGTATTTTTTGTGGAAAAAATGCATCATTGCATATAAATTCCTGTATGCATGTTATGCAAATTGGTATCCAATTTTATCCTTTTTGGGGGGGAGATGCATATATTATATTACCGGTATATATTATTTATTTCAACTTATATCCCACCCTTCCACTGGAAGGAGTCCAGGGCAGGAAACATATCAGTTGTATGAGAACTTTTCCAGGCTTCTTTTCCATTGAGGGTTTAGGAAAGTGTTAAGGGGGCTATATTGATTCATTTATTAAACAAATTTATAGGCCACACCATAAGGTCATAAAAGCCCTGTGCAGAATGCAATGATTACCGTAGTAGTAGACAACATGGACTACATCCCGTGCTGCAGTGTGTAGTGCAGGAGGGGGGGCAGTTGTTCTTTTTACGGGGCATAAGAGAGGTATGGAGAACTTCAGGCCCAGGGGAAGCCCACCAATCCTCTCTAGGGGGCCCATGACCCTTTCCGAAGGCTACACGTCCTCTCCCATGGCCACGCCCCTCACCAGCTCTCTTCTGCACTCTCCCCAAGTGCTTTGCCCCACGTGTGTATGCTGATTTGACTAATAGACACATGTTTGCTGGTAGTTTTCCATAATTTAACACATGTTTGGATGTCGTCTTAAGAAATGCATGTGTTTTGGTGCACCCTGTCCCCTAATGTACACATCTGGTTAGAGAACTGCATCACAACATTACGAGATGACACCTGTGTTTTGGTTTGCATACTGGTTCATTTGGCATGAATTAGGTAGTTATTGAAATGCAAACAAAATTCTCCCCCTTCCGTACGGTAACCCCACTGAGATCCAGACACCCACCTGGGGTTCTTTAAAAAAAGAAACCAATGGGGAAGATACAAGTCACCACTTTGCAAATGAACTTTTCTGAAACCACCCTATAAAAAAGGCCTGAGCATGATGGGGGAAAGGTCATCCTTGAGTTTTGTGCTTTTAGGAAATGCCTTGTTCTTCTCCAGAGAGGGATTCACAGCACGCACACACAGAAAAACCTTTTGAGAGGCAAAAGGAAGAGGTGATGAGGAGAGGACAACTGGAGGAGATTACTAGAAAAACTAACAGAAAAATCTAAGGTCTCCATGTTTGCCAGTAATGATGAAACTCAGGCTGGGCATGGTCAGGCAAATGGCAGGGACTCCACACTCCAGAGAGGGCTGAGGCAAGAAATACTTTATTTCTATCTGATGGACAAGTCTTTCTCTTTGGGGAAGGGCCGTAGCTCAGTGATAGAACACCTGCTTTGCAAGCAGAAGGTCACAGCTTCAGTCCCTGGCATTTCCAGGCAGGGCTGGGAGACTTCCCTGCCTAAAACCCTGAAGACCCATTGCTGCTGATCCATGATGGATCAATGGTCTGATTCAGTATAAGGCAGCTTACTATGTTCTTATTGACTGCTGAACATTGTTTGCTGGGGACAGTTGTCCCTGTTGCCCAGCAGCTGGGCCAGTTCTGCCAATGGTTTCAGTGAGCCTCTGCTCGTACAGACATGGGAAGCCTTAGACAGTTCCTATAGGAAGGAAGGCTACCAGTTGCTGGAAACCATGGAAGGGAAGAGAGGGCTCTTGGGCTCAGATCCTGCCTGTGGGATTCCCATGGGGGCATCTGGTTGGCCACTGTGAGAACAGGAGGCTGGATCAGATGGGCCCCCTTTGGCCTGATCCAGCAGGCTCTTCTTAGGTTCTTATGACAGTCCTGATTGTCCCACCCTTTCCCCCAACCTAAAGGTGTAGACCACCCACACAAAGCCCAGTTGTGCTGTTGGAGGGGAGGGAGAGGAGGGTGTTGTGGTGGCTGGATTGGAGGATTAATTGGCCACTCAGGTTCAACAAGGGCAGAGTGTCCAGGAATGGCTGCTGGGGGTGGTGGTGGGGTGGAACAAGGCTCCCTTGTTCACAGGCCTTCGTCACCACCTTCTCTCCTTTGAAAGGGACCTCCAGTCTATCCTTTGGCCTCAGGAAATAAGAAGGCCGCTTCAGTCCACAGCCTGCTCTGCAAACACTGCCACAGACAAGGCCACTGTTGTTCAGAGCATCATGGAGGCCCAGCTCTCAGTGTGTTTTTCCACCTTAAGAAAATTGTGTGGCTCCAGCAGGAAATGGAGGGGAACATACAGACTCTTTCAGGGCAGGGAGGGTGTTGTTTTCCTGGAATAAGCTCTGCCATGCTCTCTGGTGGTGCTTAAAAGAGCTCTTTTGATGAATCCTGTTTACTCTTACAAGACTTGTATTACTTTCTCTGGCACACCTACCAGCCCCTCCCTCCATTAACACAAAAGCACACACATTAAATATAACACACCCATAATTTCCAAATCGATGCTTTGTTCTGCTTCTGGTCTGTGTCAGTTTGTTAAGAACATGAGAGTCCTATTGCAGAGCTTTCCAAACTTTTCATGTTGGGGACACACTTATTAGATGTGCATCATTTCGTGGCACAGTAATTCAGTTTTACTAGCAAACCAAAAGTTAAACTAACCCCTTTCCAGCATTTGCACAACACACCTACACACTGCAGTCAGCACACCACTGTGTCACGACACACAGTTTGTAAAGCTCTGCCCTGCTGGATCAGACCAAAGGCCCCTCAAGTCCAAGCTCCTGACCTCAAAGAGGCTGACCAGAAGCCCGCAAGCAGGACTTCAGGGCAGCTGCACTCTCCCCACTTGCAATTCCCAGGACCTGGCATTCAGAGCCCTCTGACGCTGGAGGTGGCACAGAGCCATCAGGGTTAGCAGCTGCTGGTAATTCATTCATACATATGTTCTATCCTGTGTTTGCATCAATCTAGGATTCCTTAAAATAAAATAAAACTGCACACAAAAAAATCACATTTACATGCATATTTTACAACCAGATATGAATTTGCATATGTATTTTCTCTCAGTGTTTGCATATTTAGATGAAAATGTGCATTGTAAATGCACTTTGGTGTGTTTCTTAAGCTAAGAACTAAATTTGGAGAAACAAAATTTAAAGGATAAATTTGTTCCAATCTACACATTAGTCTGGGAACTGGAGTTCATTTCAGGGCTCATCCAGACTTCCTTTTGTGCCGTGTTTCTAGGCACAGGTCCAAGATTTAAAGCTCTGTGTCTGAATTTGTGTGGGTTCTATTGGCCCTGCGCTTACCCCAGGAAAACACTTGTTTTACCGCTGAATCAGAGCAAATGGCAATTGGGTTTTCAGTGGATTCCCATTTGCTCCAATTCAGTGGTAAAATGTGGGTTTTTCCTGAGAAAGGAAAAACAAACAAACTCGAGCACAAAGTGCAGAGCTATGCCTGGAAAGTCCAGCACAACAGGAAGTCTGGATGAGCCCTCAGTTTGCATCTGAATTCACAGCAATCAAATTCCGATTCCATAACAAACCCCATTTTTGGCACCAGTAATTCCATTCCTATTTTTCCTGCTGGTGATGCCTTGTTAAAGTGTTAATGTGTTCTGATGGAGTAGTCTTCTCTGTTTACATGCTAAACAGGGACCTTAGAATTCTTATAACATTCCCCCGTCTGGGGCTATAATTTTTACTAAAATAAATTGCCCCATAAGTAATAACCATATGTTGTAAATGGATGTTTTTGTGTAAACCTGAAGAGACTTGCATGTCAGGCCTCTTAAGGCTATTCGCAAGTGTAGCAGTGCACATAGTTGGACATGTTGTTTGTTGTTGTTTAGTTGTTTAGTCATGTCCGACTCTTCGTGACCCCATGGACCAGAGCACGCCAGGCACTCCTGTCTTCCACTACCTCCCGCAGTTTGGTCAAACTCATTTTAGTAGCTTCGAGAACACTGCCCGACCATCTCGTCCTCTGTTGTCCCCTTCTCCTTGTGATAGTTGGACATAGGATATCACATAAAAATAACACATATTGCATTCTCTTACTAAATTACTTGTGGCCTTCTAGCACTTTGGGAGAAACATTTTCTCAATAGTGTTCTATGCTTTCACTTAACAGGAAGGTCCAATGATTGAAAAATGCAGTTTGTTTTGTTTCTGCCTTTTTGTGTTTTCAGGTGTCAGAGTTAGCCTCCTGACCCTGCACGTTCAGCATAGCCACAGCAACAACCCACCATAAAGGTTAGGACTTTCATATTGATGGACCTTAAGCAATATCCCATGTAGCTAGGTGGCGACACTCCATGTAGCTAGGTGGCGACACTCCATGGAGATAAATGCCCCATCTTGCCCATCTTTGGGGGTATTCTTTGGCTTTGGTCCTGTACTCAAGGGGTGTGTTGCAACCCCCTGCAATGCAGGAATCTCAACCAAATAATTCATGCCAGATGGCCATCCAACCACCACAGAAGGAGAGTCCACAACCTCCCAAGGGAGAGTGTTCCACTGTCTATCAGCTCTTAGTGTCAAAAAGTTATTTCTGGTGTATAGCCGGAATCTCCTTTCTTGTAATTTGAAGCCATTGGTTCGAGTCCTACCCTCCAGAGCAGGAGAAAACAAGCTTGCGCCATCTTTCATGTCACAGCCCTTCAGATATTTGAAGATGGCTATCCCATCTCCTCTCAGTCTCCTCTTTTCTTTACTTTTTTGCCAAATAATTTTTTATTGGTTTTCAAACATGTTAACGAATTAGCATCAAATTAATTCAAATTTAATACAAATGTAAAAGCTGACTTCCCACCCTGTTTCAGTGATGTTCCTCTTCTTTCCCTTACTCACTGCTTAATGTAACATACATTTCCTAATTCCATTTCAATAATTAAAATATTTAAACAGTTTCTCTCACCCCCCCCTTGATTCATTTCCAACAGGCTGTACATATTTCAATTCCTGCCTAAGCCCACAAAAATCATTTAGTATAAATAAATATTTTCAGGGCCATCTTTAGCATATGCGCTGCCAGGGTGCAAAGATCCGCCCACTGCCCCCAAATTTAGTTTAGCCCCCAAATCTATTTTGGAATGTATTTCTATTTACCCCAAAATGTGTTTCTCGCTTAGCATTTATTGTAAAATGAAGAGAAAATGCAGTTCGTGGAATTCATAGTGTGTGTGTGTGCTCTAGGCTCATTTTTGTGGAAATGGAAAACTAAAATCACATGCTGAAACACATGTGTAGTAGATATTGAGTCTGGATTGCCAGACTGCTTTGAGCCTGTCCATTTGTAGATCACCTGTGCTTTTTATCAGGAGCCAGGCAGACAGGAGGAGGAGGAGGAGGAGGAAGAAGAAGAAGAAGAAGAATTATTATTTATTATTTATACCCCGCCCATCTGGCTGAGTTTCCCCAGCCACTCTGGGCAGCTCCCAATCAAGTGTTAAAAACAGTACAGCGTTAAATATTAAAAACTTCCCTTCAGATGGCTTTTAAAGATAGGATAGCTGCTTATTTCCTTCACATCTGAAGGGAGGGTGTTCCACAGGGTGGGCACCACTACTGAGAAGGCCCTCTGTCTGGTTCCCTGTAACCTCACTTCTCGCAATGAGGGAACCGCCAGAAGGCCCTCGGCGCTGGATCTCAGTGTCCGGGCTGAACAATGGGGATGGAGACACTCCTTCAGGTATACAGGACCGAGGCCATTTAGGGCTTTAAAGGTCAGCACCAACACTTTGAATTGTGCTCGGAAACCTACTGGGAGCCAGTGCAGATCTCTCAGAACCGGTGTTATGTGGTCCCGGTGGCCACTCCCAGTCACCAGTCTAGCTGCCACATTAAACAGGTGGAGTCCCCCCATCCTGACATGGAGTTCATAAAAAGAATTTAGAATCATCTGCTGAAAAAAAAAAAGGAATAGGAAGGCCTGACTAAGTAACAAAACACCTGCTTTTGTGTGCAGAAAGTTCTGGTATCGTCAGGGTTTCTTGTGGGGGTGGGGATAAAGGTAATAGAATCACAGAATCATAGAGTTGGGTGGGATACCCAATGGTCCTCTAGTCCACCTCTGCAATGCAGGTAAAGCCTCCATGACATCCAGCTTTGGCTTAAAAATCTCCAATGAAGGAGAGGTAGTCTGTTTCACTATTGAACAGCTCTTACTGCCAGAAAGTTCTTCCTAATCTCCTTTCATTTGAGTCCTACCCTCCAGAGCAGCAGAAAACAAGCTTGCTCTATGGGATAGCCCTTCAGGTCCTGAAGAAGGCTATCTTATCACCTTTCATTCTCCTTTTTATCAGGATAAAGATACCCAACTCTTTCAACCATTCCTCATGGTTTCCAGACCCTTGATTCTCTTAGTCAGCCACCTCTGCACACCTTCCAGCTTGTCCATATGCCCAGCAACTTTGTTGGAGGTTTTTAAACAGAGCTTGGTCAGGGATTTGCTAGCTGTGATTCCTGCATTTAAGGGGGCTGGACTAGATGATCCACAAGTCTCTTCCAGCTCTATGGTTCTATGACATACCCTTCAACATCCTGCTGACCAAAATTAGGATGTCCCATTTTGGTCCTGATCCCATGAGACTACAAGACGAAAAAACAAGCACCTTTCATTCCGGTGCACTGGCGCAAGCCGGTTGACTCGTGCCAGGGACATTCTGGAATCCATTCAGAAGTATTGACTTCTGTAATTCTGGGGTGTCCTGCTTAAATCAGGACTGTTGAGCGGTATGCTATGATTCTATGATGCTATATCGTTGCTGCTCTACATTGGCCTGAACTGTGATCCCTGTCTCCCTGTCTCCCTCCCTCCCTCCCTCCCCTTGCACCATTTCTAAACCTTCATAATCCTAACCAGATCCACAAACTCGGTGTGAGAGCCCCACATGTGTTTTTCATAATTAAATCAAGTGAGGGAAAGACCGGAGGAAATGTGTGAAAATGAAGGCCTGGTGGAGCTCTTAGGAAGTGGATGAACAGAATCTGAGAAAGAAAGAGCAGCGGTCTGGAAATCAAAGGGCAGGAAAGAAGATTGAGATGAGAGGCTTGGGGTTTCCCCTTGGCCACTGGTGATGGGACCATCTGCAAGCAATCAGGCTCACCTCAAGCTGACCTTCCCACCCCCATTTTCATTCAATCCTTGGCAGCTCTGCTTTGCTTCCCTGGCTTTCTCCTTGCTACCACCCACCCCTTCCCTAGATAGTTGTGAGCCCCATGGGAAAAGTGGCCCAGTCCCAAGATGGGCTCTCAATTCTAGGCTCTCGATAGCAACAGGAAATGGGCCTCAGAGTGTTGGCCTGAGACAACAGCGCTACAAAACCCAATTCTGCAGGATCAGCTTGACTAGAAATAACTTCCCACTCCACCCATCCCCAAATCTGATCCTAGCGCACCCTAATGACTGAGTGGGAGGTGCAACAGAGGCAGGAAAATAGCTCAAGAGATGCAGCAAATGGCTTGTGAACAATGTTTTCATTCTCTGCTCCCTTGGACAAGCAGCCTTTTACAGCACTGAATTCCATTCGAAGAGACCTTCCAGAAGCCTTGCGGTGTTTTTGCAATCATATTCTCCACCAAAAGCGATATCAGCTCCTCAGTCCATGGGCCTTTCTTTTTTTAAAAAAATAATATTTATTAGAAGTTTTATAGTTACAGAAAAAAAAGACATAGAGGGGAAAAACAAGCAATAAAGAGTAACATACAATAAATCAAGAATAGAAAAAACAAACAACAAAACAGTACAACAAAACAACAAGAAAAAACATTTAAAAACACACCAAATTTCATATCTTTATCTTTCATTTGCTTGTTTCCTCGACTTCCTCACACCTCCCTTTTTTGTATTCTAGTTCAAATTAGCTAATTCAGCAAATCCTTTCCCTCTTTCTCATTTTTCCCCCTATAATTTATAACACGATCTAATTTTAAATTTTCCACTATAACCCATTAACAATCAGTTTTTGCATAATTCTTAATAACATTTCTGCTAAAACCATATCACTTCATTCCAGTATTCTTCTAACATTCATTAATTTTGCAATATTTCTGTAAATATACTTTAAATTTTCCCCAATCTTCTTCCATCGACTCTTCTCCCTGGTCTCGGATTCTGCCAGTCATTTCCACCAGTTCCAGAATACCTTTTTCATTTCATTATATATCATCTCCCAGAAGGTCTTAATCCTTGGGCACGTCCACCAAAGGTGAAAAAAAGTACCTTCAGTCTTATTACATTTCCAACATTTATTATCGGGCAAATGATAGATATTTGCCAGCTTGACTGGTGTTATGTACCACCTGTAAATCATTTTCATTAGATTCTCTTTTAAGGCATTACATGCCGTAAACTTCATACCTGTTATGTCCAACATCTTGTGCCCATTTAATCATAGCAAGTCCATGGGCCTTTCTGTAGCCAAAACTGCACCAAGTACATAAGAGAGAATGATCAACGGGCTTGTGAGGAGGAGCAGGGTGGTTTTTTTTATAGAAGTACTGAAAAATCTGTAGAAAAAATAACCCAGGGAAGGGAGGGAAGGAAACAAGCCAAATGAGGATTGAGCATGGCTCTTGGTCTGGAAATGGTTCCTCACCCATGTATGAAGCTGTCCTCCTTAGGTATGAAGCTACAGTAAATAATAAGAACAAAATATTACTCACCCTGGTAGCCTTTAAAAGCAGCATCAGTTCCTACCAAAAGCCAGCAGCAGGCCTTTGGAAACGCTCTCCCCCCACCTCCTCTCTCAGTTCCCCCCACTCCAACTGCAAAAAAGCAGGCTTCTGTAGCCTGTCACCCAGCTGCCAAAGTATTTAATTCTGCCTCTGTCCAAGCAGACGCGGAATGTGCAGGAGCTGGGAGCTGCCAGAGGCCACTAAGCAATCCACTTCAGCTTGTTTGTTAACTGTGGCACAAGCCTTGAGGGAAGGCCATTTAATAATAATAATAATAATAATAATAATAATAATAATAATAATAATAATAAATTTATTATTTATACCCCGCCCATCTGGCTGGGCTTCCCTAGCCACTCTGGGCGGCTTCCCCAAAAAATATTAAAATACTGTAATAATTAAAATACTGTAATTTTGCGCTTGAACTGGATGTGTCTATTCTTCCTGCAGTCCTACTTCTCCCAAAGCTGTGAGGAATCTAATGACATCCTGGAGAGGTGCAGGCAGGGTGAAAGAATCAAGCTCTGTACAGACAGATTTTCAAAGAGTTGGAGATGGTGTTGTAGTGTTGTTGCTTGTCATACATATTGCTGGAGGTGGGTTCAGTCTCAGTGATACCCAGGAACACCTTCCAAACCAGTGTTTGTTTGTAAGAGGAAGCTTTGCTGAACTAGTCAAGCCAGTCCCTGAGCTGTACACATCTTAAGCTCTGTTGCCATAGAGACAAATTAGGGAGGCTTTCACCTTCCACATTTGGCTGGATGCCACATCATCCTAGGATGGGGAGCAACAGGCCAAGAGGCAGCTGTGGTGCTGGGGGTGAGTTTTGGCTGATCCTGGAAGCTGGAGAGATAGAGAGGTGTCTTGCTGTTTGCTGCGGCTTCCCTGGAAACCTTTTGGTAAGCAAGATCTGCTGGGGTGTTAATGCTGTGAGGCTTTCCATCCTGTGCTCAGGTTGCATATATGTGTGCATAAATAAAACCATATACCCTAAAGATACCAGTCTCCACTTACCTTCATTCCAAGGAAACCAAACCCTAGGTAAGCACAGGAGAGATTGGGGTGCATTTAATAATGTATTCATTCTCTCCCCTACTATGGTCTCTGGTGAAACTGTTTTTGCTGGATAGGTTGTAATGCTAGAAAACCAAAAGTAGCCTCCGGAAATGGGACCAGCATTTCTGCTCTAGACATGCATATGCTTTGATATGCACATTACAGGCATTTATTGGATAGTGCCTGTGAGGAGTAAAGTTGCTGTTTGTTCCCCCCCCCCCCACCTCGCTCCTAGGGGCAAGTATGGAACTGTTTCAAAAACATACATGTAACCTGCCTGTGGAAGGCTTTGAGTGGTGTAGAAATGCTGGCGATAAATAAATGAATGGAAACAGCTTCCCTTCCCAATTCAAATGTGAAAGGATAAATGCTTATCCATGTATCAAGGGCCTTTCAGCAATGTTCTGTGGTTCAGCATTTCCTGCCTATTTCTCTGTTGAGGGGTGAATGAAATTGACTAGACCATTAACTGCTGATACAAGGCCCAGTCAATTTCACTAGATTTGTAAGGAGCTAAGGCAGAGATGTTGGACTCCTAACTCTCATCAGCCCCACATCTAGCATGGTCAGTGGTCAGGAATGTTGTAGTCACAGGTTCCCCATCCCTGAGCAATTTGGGTAGCAATTGAAAGGCTACATTTGACTTGATAGGCTTATCAAGCAGTCAGTACTAGGCTGCAGGAGAGCCGTTAAATTAGAATGGCAGGCAGAAAAAGGTCTCTTCTTGTTCTTCAAACAAGATTGACTGGGCTTGGGGCTGCCAACTTTTGAACCAGTTGGAGTAGCTGCCCCTTATGATATTGTAATTTTATGATGCTTCGATGGTTTTATTGCACACATAGTCTTTTTATGAGCCGGTGGTTTATAGATACTCTCATAAATAAATAAAAATAAGTAACACAGTGAAACCAATGAAGATCCTAATTGCTATATGACAGCCCCGTTCCTTTAAGTTCAGTTCACCACATTTCTGCAATGGATTGCAATAAAAAAAAGAGCCCTCAAGAAAATTTAAGAGCATTTTTCCTGGTGCATATGTTTTTGAAAAATACTTTCCCTAATATAATGCATTTTTACTATTATTTTCACTCATCATTTTCTTTTATACTTTCCTCTAATATACACATTTATGTGTATGCAGTTTTTGTTTGGAGAACTGCATTGCAAGTTCTTTATAGAAAAGTGTGGACTTTGCAGGGTGGCTGCATTTTGGTTAGCATCCTGCTTTAGGAAGTACAAACTAGGTAGATTCAATTGTGCAATTGTGAACGGAGCCAAATTTCTTTCCGCGTTCCTACAGCAGTCTTTAAATGTCCTATAAAAAGTGTAAGCAAAGCATTCAACAATACCATGTTACCTTGGGCATACAAAAAAATGTGCCCTGCTCCTGAGCTAGGGCCCCTCTCCAAATGCGGAAGGTCCTTAAGGATCCCTTGGTAGGCAAAGTCCTACCAAGCACAAACAGCTGTACAGGCTTCTAGAACTAAGCCAAGCTACCTGTACTAAGCCAAGCTACCTGTACTAAGCCAAGCTACCTGTACTAAGGCTTCTAGAACTAAGCCAAGCTACCTGAACTAAGCCAAGCTACCTCCAAGCTACCTCTGGAGCTCATAAAATTATTTCTTTGCCAGAACACGGCAGGCAATGTCCAAGTTAGGGAGTTATTTGTGGTGCCTGGTGCCTTCACCATGAGGAATGACTCACCTTGCAGACCACAGCTGGAGGGAGATGTGTGGCTTGAGTTTTCTCCTCCTACCATCACCCAATCTGCTGCCCCCATTGCAGCCAAGTCTGATGTTGGCTAAACAGAGGAGGATGCACATAAAAGGACTTGAGACTGGAGGAGAGGAGCAATCCCTTGTTTAGTGGTTAAGCGCGGTGGACTCGTAATCTGGTGAACTGGGTTCTATTCCCCGCTCCTCCACATGCAGCTGCTGGGTGACCTTGGGCTAGTCACACTTCTCTCAAGTCTCTCAGGCTCACTCACCTCACAGGGTGTTTGTTGTGCGGAAGGAAGGGAAAGGAGATTGTTAGCCACTTTGAGACTCCTTAAGGGGAGTGAAAGGCGGGGTCTCAAGTCCAAACTCCTCCTCCTCCTCCTCTTCTTCTTCGTCTTCTTCAAGAGTATAGACACCTCTCAGGATTTGTGAGCCGCTGACTGGATGGAAAAGAAGATAGACAAGCAACCAGGTTCCCAATTGCCCAGGGGATAGAGGCACTGGAAATGTAGATGGGTTTTAGAGCAGTTGAGCAGCTTTGGATTTCCCCAAAGAATCCTGAGAATTGTAGTTCAATGAGGGTGCTGATTTATCATGTGGGTTGCAGTTTGATGACAGCTCTGATAATTTCTGCTGTTGCTTTCCCAAAAGAATGCTGTGAATTGTAGTTTAAGGAATTCAACGCTCTCCAATTTCCTTTGCTCCAGAGAGCAGGGCTAGAACCAATGAGTTTAAATTGCAAGGAAGCAGATTTCAGCTAAACATTAGGAGAGACTTCCCAATGGTAAGAGCCATCCAAGAGAGGCAGGGATGCTGTAGCTCTCATGTTCTTGCTTTGAGCAGGGGTGGACCAGATGATCTCTGAGTCTCCTTCCAACTCTAAAAATTCTTTGATTCTGTAATTTCACAGAGGGGAACAGGAGCATGCTCCCAATTACTCATTGCTGAAGGGAAGTCGATGCTGCCCTTTTGCTAAATTGGAGGGTGGGGTGGGTGTGCATGTTTGCAATGGAAGTTACTTTTCACCTTTGCACAAGCCATGCACAAGCCAGATGTTTCTGCAACACACACAATCACCCCTCCGTATCCTTGCAAGTGGTGCAAGGATACACTGCAGCCAGGCAAAAGCACTGTTTGAGGGTGCTGAGCAAAGACAGCAAGGGCCATGGCCTGGGGAGGGGAGGTGCCAGGCCACAGGGGAAAGCCCCAAAGGCTGGTGCTTTAGGGCCCCACTTGGCCCCCATGCCTCAGCCTCCCCAACCTTGCCCCAGCTGCATGATCCTGATCCAGTCATCAAAATGACAGCTTCCCAGCGGGAATGACAGATTTTCAATATTCTGTATCAGGAATGGGCAACCTCAGGAATGGGCAAACCCACCCTGCACACCTTTCCAGCTGGACCTTGGGACTCTCCTAGGGCCACATCCCTCCCACTCCTGCTCTGCAACCTTACTTTGGTAAGTTCTGCCTGGCTGGAATGTGCCCTTAAACTCTGACAATGCCTCTTGCGTGCCTGGAGGGTTGCCGTCTCCTGGTCTGCAGGTGGGAGGGGGTTGCTAATTTAGTTAGTATGTTATACTGGTTTTGTGCACATTTGTCTGCTAAGGGGAGGGGGGAGTATAATGATGCACTGCAACTGTATCCGCTGCATTCAACAAATCCCTGTACTGTATGTACATGAAAATCTAATAAACACTTATTTCAAAAAAGTAAAAATAATGAAACCAGCCTAATGTTGTGAGGATAAAGTGGGGAGGAGGGGAACCATGCACGCCACCTTGAGATCTTCAGAGAAAAAAGGTATAAGCTAACTGTGATTCCTGCATTGCAGGGGATTGGACTAGATGACCATTGGGGTCCCTCCCAACACTGTCTCTCTATGCTCCTGTGAAATGTAATAAATAGAATAGCTAACAGCAAACAACTTTCTTTGGAGATGCTCTAGGGCTCAACTCATCCTCCACTTGCCTGCACGCCTTCTTTGGAGAAACAATAGCATGTCAGCTATGTTGCATCAGAGTTTTGGCTCCATCCCTGGAGCCATTACAACAGAAGAAAGAATAGCCTCCAGCCCCAAAGCTGGTTAAAAAAAGAAAAACACAAGTATCTAGAACAGTGCAGCTGGCTGGGAGCGTGGAAAGTATGACATGGGAATCTCTTCTCTCCCTGCACTGTGGACGCCTGTCTCTTATTCTGACCAGGAGGAGGGAAGTTAATTTCCTAAGGGAGGCTTGGAGTTGGGAATGAATGGTATTTTTAGCTCAGGAACACAGCAGTGGAGACCTGGGACCACCTAGAGGAGAGCAACACACAAGCAGTCTAAACTGCAGAACTCTTGATTGTCCCCTTACAGTGCAAGCGACAAAAGTGTATGAAGCATTTCCAGGAGGAGCATCCCTGGAGACTGCACTGGGGAGAGAACCCAAGGCCTTCTGTCTGCAATGTGGATGCTCTGCCATGGAGCTACAGCCTTTCCCCTGTGCATTCCAATGTCGGTGATGATGGAGGAGGAAGAGAAGACACATATTGTGCAGGCAGAAGGTCCTGTGTTCATTCCCTCCTGTTAAAAAAAAGGGTCAGGAAGCAACTGACAAGGGTCTTCCTGGGTCCTTGGAGAGCTGCTGCCAGTCAGAGCAAGCAATACTAGGCAAGGTAAAGGTAAAGGGACCCCTGACCATTAGGTCCAGTCATGGCCGACTGGGGTTGTGGCACTCATCTCGTTTTATTGGCCGAGGGAGCTGGCGTTTGTCCGCAGACAGCTTCTGGGTCATGTGGCCAGCATGACTAAGCCGCTTCTGGCGAACCAGTGCAGCACACACAAACGCCGTTTACCTTCCCGCCGGAGCGGTACCTATTTATCTGCTTGCACTTTGACATGCTTTCAAACTGCTAGGTTGGCAGGAACCAGGCAAGATGGTATTGGCTTTATTTACACATATATACAACCTGAGCATAAGATCTTGCTTCTTCATTAGTCACAGCTTTAGATCTGGCACAGAGCAAACAGGTCTCTGTGCCTCCAGTTTCCAGCCTGCTTTTCAGCTCACTCACATTCCCCCTCTCCGTATTGTTCTTCTACCTAACAGGTAGGAGATAGGGGTGAAGGAAAGGCCCACCTATGATTGGTCAGGGTAACCCTGAAAGTGGGGCATGTCTGCTGTGTTTCTCTATCCTTCTACCCCAATGTCCTTTTATTTATCATTATCCGAAGAAAGTCAAATATAGATTATACAATCAAAGCAACATAACTTAAAATATTATCTTAAAGATTTCAAAATAAAACATTACAAAGCAAGTCAACTACAGAATACATATTTAACACAAAGTTAACAAAAAAATATTAAACTTTTTTTAAAATTGCTAAGTGAAGTCAAATATAAAATGCACATTTAAAACAGCATAATTAACAAGAGAATACAATATTATCATAAGCATCACACAGCTGTTTGGCAGGCAGAAAAAGATGGGGCAAAAGAATCCAATAGTTAGGGTTTGTTATCAGGCATAGCGATGTCCCTCTGGTCTCCCAGGATATGGTTACCAGATGTCCCCATTTCCTGGGGCATCCCCGGATTTACAAATCTGTCCCCGGACAAAATCCATCCCTGGAATGTCCCCGGAATCCATTTAATGTTCTCAGATTTATATTTTAAATGTTGTAGATTTATTAGTAGGAAATGAATGTTGCATGATTGGTCAATGGCACAAGACACATCGTATGGGGACTTCTGGCAAGGCAAAATGGCGGGCGCCACGACAGCGAGCAGCTCCTGAAGACAGCCAGAGCTAACTGCGCTACCAGGCTGGCTCCGGGCTGCTGAGACTGCCGCTGCTGCCACCACTGCCGAGGGCGAACTGGGGGTGCCTGGGGTGTCAACTAGGGGAACCGCTGACCCTCCCCCCGACCCAAATCAAGCCGGGAGCGAGAGCACCCGGCCGACTGCCAAGCGGTGCTCCGGGGTCAGGAAAACCCCAGAGCTGACGCAGGGAGAAGGAGGAGAGGAGAAGGAAGCGAGAGAAAGAGGAAGGAGAAAAAAGAGGAGAGCCCCGACCTCGCCGCGCCACTGCCGCCGCTGAGGAGGAGAGATAGGAGAGCACCGGGAGGGCAAGGACATGTGGCTGAGCCCAAGCCCGACCCAAGCCTACTCCACGGTGGCTAGTACTCCAAGAGGGCAGGCTGGGGCCCACAGGAAGGCCATGCGACAGAGGAGACCACAGAAGAGAAGATATTACTTCTTAATCATTATTTTTAAATAACTTTTTTTTCTTTTTTAAAAAAAAAGTGTCCCTGGATTCTTTGAAAAAAAATCTGGAAACCTGATCCCAGGAGCCTCTTCAGTAGGTCTGGTGAGTCTGGGTCTCGCCCCCTTGGCCAGGTGGAAAGGGCCTTGTGCGGAGCGGCCTTCACACCCCACAGCCAGGCGATGTCCTTCCCCCCCTCTTCCTGTCTCCCTCCCCCCCCCCGGCAACCCCCCAGCTTTTTGAGGACAGGGAGAATGTTGCAGGAAAGGACCATGTCTGCATGTGTGTCCTGTGCCGTGTGTTTCTCGCTTTCCTTCCCCACAATGACAAAATATTTCTGCTTTTAATTGTAATCTTGTTTTGCCCTCTCCTCATTAATTTCAGGAAAGGCAGGCTGGGGCTGCCAGCTGGAGTGCAGAGCAGTGGCATTGCTTGGGTTCCCATAGGAATATGTGCTCCCACTTGCACGTGCACCAAAAACTGCACCAAAAGGGGGTGGGATGGAATTGGAAAATCCCTACTTAGACACAATGGAAAGCCAGTGTAAGTTGCTCTACAAGAGAGCCGCAGAAAAATGTGGTTGGTCAAAGGCACTGTGGATTCCTAAAGGTTGAAAACCACTGCTCGGTTAGATTCTAACACTCACACTGGGTAGAGAACCCTGAGAATGGGAAGGGACTCAGGGCATCATTGAGACTGACTCCCCAAACCCAGAACAGCATAATGGCCATACCGCTATGGGGGATGGGGCACTGCCCCAACAGTTCACCCTCAGCCAGTTCCCATCTCCCTATCTTCTTTCTTACAAGCAGCTCTCAGTCTCCTTCTCTTCCTTGGTCTCACTGTTGACTTTGTAGAAAGAAACTCAGCAGAGGAGAATGGTGACAAAGCTAGACTTAGTTGGCTCTGTCTGTCATAGGTTCTGGTGCCACCTACTGTTGGGCTCCCAGCCATTGCTGCATGTCAGGATCTATTTCTGTTCAGGCAGGCATTGGGCCATTAATTGGAGGACATTTGGATATATTTCCTGGTCTTGTCTGTAGGACAAAATCTATTCTTTTTTTTAGGTAGAGATGGATGCACATTTAGTAGGTATTTTTATTTTTTATTATTATCGTTATATGTGCTTTTAGTTTCCTTCGTGTTATCAGTATCTTATTAATTTGCAAGTCACTTGGGGACCTCTTTGCAAGTGAAAAGCAGTAACTAAATATAATAATGAATGAATTAGAACAGCCACTAGCTCCGCTCAAGCACTGATGCACATATGAAGTCCTTTCCCATAAAGTAGTTGGCGTTAGATAGCCCTGAAGAGACAGTCCAGTTGTGAGAAAAGCTTGTGCCTTCTGTGGTCTTCATCTACTTCCCCCACTGCTCTCCATCTGTTTCTGTACCTCTTCCAATATATATCAGATGAAAACAGGTTTGTTTTGTGTTGAATAATTGAGGATCTTGACTGGCATTCTTATGGAGGTGCTTAATCCATATCTGTGTTACACCAGTTGGGACATGGCTGTCACTCAATGGTAGAGCACATGCTTTGCATGAAGAAGGTCACAGGTTCAAGCAGATGCTCTTCTGCTGAGCCAAACTCCTTCCCCTGACACTTTGTCATTACCAAGATTCTTACAAAGGCACCAGAGTAGCTTCTTGTAGAACACACTTTGACATTGGAAATGTCACATCAGCCATCATGCATGTTTATACTTTTTTATTAATTTTTATTAATATACAAAAAACAAACACCAGTTACACCATTACCAAACAAAAAACAAGTAGAAATCGTAACAAAAGAACTAAAAAACACAAAATGTTAAAGCAAAAAATAATCTTTTAACTATAAGCCAGACCTCCTGTCTACTCCTTAATTCAATTACACACAACTTGCTGCCGATACAAAGTATCATTATATTTTAACTAATTCTTAATTTGTCTTAGGTCTCACATCATTCCTAAAGCTACTACTGAAATTAGTCAAATGCTGCAATGGAATTTAAGCTACTGTAAATATTTTTCAAATATATTTTAAAGACTTCCCATTTTGATACAAATGTCTGTTTTGGTTTATTCTTTATTTTTTCAGATAAGCTATCTAGTTCCGCATATTCAGTCAGTTTTTTTTATTCATTCTTGCGTAGATGGAAGTTTATCAGCTTTCCAATTTGTGGCAATTAGAACTCTTGCAACCATGGCATATAAAAAGATATCTAGCAGGGCAGCAGCTGAAGAACTGGCAGATGTGATCTCAGAACCACTGGCAGTCATCTTTGAGAATTCCTGGAGAACAGGCGAAGTCCCGGCAGACTGGAGGAGGGCAAATGTTGTCCCTATTTTCAAAAAGGGGAAAAGAGAGGACCCAAATAATTACCGCCCAGTCAGTCTAACATCAATACCAGGGAAGATTCTGGAGCAGATCATTAAGCAAACAATCTGTGAGCACCTAGAAAGGAATGCTGTGATCACCAATAGTCAGCATGGATTTCTGAAAAATAAGTCATGTCAGACTAACCTGATCTCATTTTTTGACAGAATTACAAGCCTGGTAGATGAAGGGAACGCAGTGGATGTAGTCTACCTTGATTTCAGCAAGGCATTTGACAAGGTGCCCCATGATATTCTTGTAAAGAAGCTGGTAAAATGCGGTCTTGACTATGCTACCACTCAGTGGATTTGTAACTGGCTGACTGACCGGACCCAAAGGGTGCTCATCAATGGTTCCTCTTCATCCTGGAGAAGAGTGACTAGTGGGGTGCCACAGGGTTCTGTCTTGGGCCCGGTCTTATTCAACATCTTTATCAACGACTTGGATGATGGACTCAAGGGCATCCTGATCAAATTTGCAGATGACACCAAACTGGGAGGGGTGGCTAACACCCCAGAAGACAGGATCACACTTCAAAACGACCTTGACAGATTAGAGAACTGGGCCAAAACAAACAAGATGAATTTTAACAGGGAGAAATGTAAAGTATTGCACTTGGGCAAAAAAAATGAGAGGCACAAATACAAGATGGGTGACACCTGGCTTGAGAGCAGTACATGTGAAAAGGATCTAGGAGTCTTGGTTGACCACAAACTTAACATGAGCCAACAGTGTGACGCGGCAGCTAAAAAAGCCAATGCAATTCTGGGCTGCATCAATAGGAGTATAGCATCTAGATCAAGGGAAGTTATAGTGCCACTGTATTCTGCTCTGGTCAGACCTCACCTGGAGTACTGTGTCCAGTTCTGGGCACCACAGTTCAAGAAGGACACTGACAAACTAGAACGTGTACAGAGGAGGGCAACCAAAATGGTCAAAGGCCTGGAAACAATGCCTTATGAGGAACGGCTAAGGGAGCTGGGCATGTTTAGCCTGGAGAAGAGGAGGTTAAGGGGTGATATGATAGCCATGTTCAAATATATAAAAGGATGTCACCTAGAGGAGGGAGAAAGGTTGTTTTCTACTGCTCCAGAGAAGCGGACACGGAGCAATGGATCCAAACTACAAGAAAGAAGATTCCACCTAAACATTAGGAAGAACTTCCTGACAGTAAGAGCTGTTCGACAGTGGAATTTGCTGCCAAGGAGTGTGGTGGAGTCTCCTTCTTTGGAGGTCTTTAAGCAGAGGCTTGACAACCATATGTCAGGAGTGCTCTGATGGTGTTTCCTGCTTGGCAGGGGGTTGGACTCGATGACCCTTGTGGTCTCTTCCAACTCTATGATTCTATGATTCTATGAAGAAGGAGCAAAAAGGGTTTTCTTGTGTGTGTGTTTCTTTGTGGCTGATTAGCTGCTCTCCCTGTGCAAAGGTCAGAGGGGGCAGGGTTTCTGTTGAGTCAGGTGATGAGCTGTGGGAGGAGCTTATCAGAGCTTGCAGGGCAGCGTGCACAGTTTGATCCATCTTTTAGATTTAGGGGAGCTAGTCTCAAACGTTTGTTGGGGGAGACCTAGGTTTTTTTGGGGGGGTTATTTGTCCTGTCTTCACGCTTTTTATGATGGAGGACCGCTGTAGCCACCCCCGACGACACGTTCTCAAGATGGAAGGGGAGGGAACAGCAGCAGTCGCCTGCGGTTCCTGCGCAATGTTTGCCATCTTGCCAAAGGTTGCAGGCAGCTTTACCTGCAGCAATTGCATGTTGATTGCCCTCCTAAAAGACAAAGTCCAGCAACTGGAGGAATGTGTAGCTACGCTCCAAAGAATTAGAGAGCTGGAGTTCTTCTTGGAAGCAGCAGAGCACACCATCTCCACCAAGGAGGAGACAGGGGACTCCCCTGAGAAGGAGGCTAGTTCACCAACACAGGAACCAGATATATGGAGAAACGTGACTCAAAGAAGTAGGAGGCCCAGGGTTTGCTCTGATTGTTTAGAAATACACAATCGCTTTGAGGTCCTCTCCCCTAGCATGGAAGACGAAGAGCAGACTCCATTTGAGGATCTCTCCCTCATTACAGTCGATCAGGTATATGAAGACGAGCGCTGACTTTTTCCGGTGGACAATTGGACTCTAAACAACTACTTGTAAGTAGAACGGAAAATTGGATTTTCAAACATCGTAACTCGGCACTGAAACGGGAAGGTTCTAAACAGGAAGTCCGCCTTACATTTTGTAAATAGATCAAAGCAAAGACATCGTAAGCTAAAGTCTGGGAAAAGCCTTTTGTAAAGGATTAAATTTTCATCATTCAAAATATTAAACCCCCCTTGGAAGCAGGAGAAGAGGGGTAATTCTTCTTGGACTGTTTAAGCCTGCAGGAGAGAGAGTGAGGAGAGATAAATTACCACCGTTTTGAACCTGGGACCGGGCTGTCAGTAAGATTGATGGTTTGGGAAAACTCATTGACTGCGAATAGAACATATGCTGACAGATAGCTAAATAAGAGATATACATTGTTTCCATTGTTTTCCTCTGCACTTAAAAAGGAGAAAAGTAACTGAAAATTGAAAATTAACTCTGTTACTGGATCTGGGTCTAAAAGGACAGATACAAATACAAATTGTTTCCTCTAGAGGGAGCTTTTGAAACTGTTGCAGGAGTGAAGTGGAGTTGGGGAATTTTCCAGTTAGAATTAAGGACCGTGAGAAATAAAGTGACCTTGGACAAGAATGTCAAAACAAGAAGGCATTTTGCAAGTGTCAGGGGTTCAGGAGCAGAGGCACAGGATAGGGAGGAAATGGAGAGCGAGGGGGAGGAGTCCGAAGGAAATGTCAGCGATGACAGCGGTCCGAGGTCTCTGAGTCTTTCCAGTGAATTGGAGGATTCACAAAAAGGGGCTCCCATGGTCAGGGCAAGGGGAGTGCCCAGGGGGGCACTTCAGGAAGAAGGGGCCAGAGGGGACTCAGAGAGCAGCAGTTGGAAATCCGGACCAGCGTCCACACCAGAGTGCAGTAGGGGGGAGGAGTCCCAGGCATCGGGATCAGGCGGCGCGCTACCAGCGGGAGAACATGAGGCAGGATTGACCACGCCTCCGTCGGGGAGCGAGGAAACGGTCAAGAGGAAGGTTAAAAGCTGCGCGCGCGCGCCAAGTTCAAATGTACAGGAGAGCAGCACAGTTGGCAGCCCGGATAGGGAGCCGGGTCCTAAAGCCCGTCGAAGAGAGAGGGAGGAGTCAGGGGGGTCAACGTCTGCGTCGGAAGAGTCCAGGAAAGAAGGGACCCAGGGGGGTAGCAGGACCCAGAGGAGAAAGGAGAGAAGGAAGAGGTGGAGTAAGGTTAGAGTCTTAAACTGGTGTACAGGGGGCGGAGATTCAGATGGAGCTTCGCCGGTCTAAACCCTAGACGTAGAGCTGGGGCGCTGAGGCTTGGAAATGGAAACTGTACTTCAATAAAGACTTTTGTACATTACTACCGGCTAGCGTTGGTCCTCTGTGAGCTGGGACCAGGAGCCAGCTCTGACAGCAAGATAAGTGCTTTACTGGAACAACTTCATGAGAAGACGGATGTGATGGTTAATAAAATTGACGATTTGGGACAAAAAACAACTGATTTTGGACAAAAAGTGAACATTTATACAGAAAATATTCGGGCATTGACTCAGGAACCCATCTCGAAATGGCAAGCTGTGGAGAAGACGATGGAAAAAACTGCTCCTGAATCTCAAGCAATACAAGTGGAGGCCTCGTCTTCACAGAGACAATTTGATGGATACAAGCTGATGCCATGTGTGATTGATTTTGAAAGTCAGATTCGGAGAGATGGTGTCCTGCTTGGATCGGAGAAGGAAAGTTGGACAGACTACCTTATGAAGGGATGCTCTGGACTTTGTGATTTGGATCTGGGCCAGGGGAGATTGGAGTTGTGGAGGCCTTTGGTCTCGAAGGGACTTTGGAACATGTCTTGAAAAATCTTTTGGACTTTAGTTCTGACTATGGAGTATGGGCTAACCTGTTGAGAAGGAATAAAGGAACTGTCAAGATGGAGTTCCCCCGGGACCTACTCCTCGGTATCAAAGGAAGGAAACTAAGAACAAGCTCAGCAGAAGATAAAGTAAAATGTACACATAAATATGAAGAAGACCTGCAGAAGGGACATGGAGAAGAGTTAAGAGCCTCGGATAGAAGATCACCAGGTTGATGGGCTATATAGAACTGATAAAAGGACTGACAGAATCCGAGACCAGGGAGAAGAGACGGTGGAAGAAGATTGGAAAAAAAAAAAAAATCTATTTAGAGAAATATTGTAAAATTAATGAATGTTAGGAAATGTTGGAATGAAATTACATGACTTTAGTAGTATATAATATTTTATTAAGGTTTTTACATAAATAGAAAAAATAACAGAAAAATACAAAAATACAAAATTACAAAGCAACAGAAAAAGCAACACAAAAGAAAGAAAGAAAGAAATAGAAAAACAGATAAAAACAATACCATTTCGTTGTATTCCTTGCATTTACTTATTTCCTAGACTTCCCCACGCCTCCCTTCACTGTATTCCAATTCATATATTTGATCCGCAAATCCCTTCCCTCTGTCTTACCTAATTTTTAACTTAGTCTTAATATCTTAGTATATCTTAATCTCCTTATTATATTAGCAAATTAAAGCCCTTTAATTTTATACCTTTTAACCTTTAAGTTTTCTGTACTCCTTCACCACTTTATTGCTAATAACGTTTTACATTCAGTCCGATGACATTCTAACATTTATTAATCTTATAATATTTCTGTAGATAGTCTTTAAATTTCTTCAAATCCTCCTCCACCGTCTCTTCTCCCTGGTCTCTGATTCTGCCAGTCATTTCTGCCATTTCCATGTAGTCCATCACCTTCATCTGCCATTCTTCCAGAGTGGGTAATTCTTGTGTCTTCCAAAACTGTGCGATAAGTATTCTTGCTGCTGTTGTGGCATACATAAAGAAAGTTCTATCCTTCTTTTGCACCTGTTGGCCAACCATGCCCAGGAGAAAGGCCTCTGGTTTCTTCGGGAAGGTGTATTTAAACACCTTTTTCATTTCATTATAAATCATTTCCCAGAAGGTCTTAATCCTTGGGCACGTCCACGACAGGTGAAAAAATGTACCTTCAGTTTTTTTACATTTCCAACATTTATTATCGGGCAAGTGATAGATTTTTGCTAGCTTGACTGGTGTCATGTACCACCTGTATATCATTTTCATAATATTCTCTCTTAAGGCATTAGATGCCGTGAATTTCATACCAGTGGTCCATAACTGTTCCCAGTCAGCCATCATTATGTTATGTCCAACATCTTGTGCCCATTTTATCATAGCAGATTTTACTGTTTCATCCTGGGTATTCCATTTCAGCAGCAAGTTATACATTCTTGACAAAATCTTAGTTTTGGGTTCTAACAGTTCTGTTTCCAATTTTGATTTTTCCACCTGGAAGCCAATTTTTCTATCCAATTTGTATGCCTCCATTATATGGTGATAATGAAGCCAGTCTTGCACCTTACTTTTTAGGTTTTCAAAACTCTGCAGTTTTAGTTTCTCTCCATCCTGCTCCAAAATTTCCCAATATTTTGGCCATTTGGCCTCCATATTGAGCTTTTTTAGAGCTTTTGCTTCCGACTTTAGTAGAAATATTGGACGTGTTTTTAATTGTTTTTGTGTTTCTTTGTGTTTTGATGTATTGTGGATTTTTTTTGCTCTCTTTTTATGAATTTTTTTACTTTTTTTCTCTTTTCTTTTCTTTCCCCCCCTTTTTTGTGTTCTTTTTCTGTAACTTTTAAACTTCCAATAAATATTATTTTAAAAAATAAAACCCACTGACAAATACGCCTTCCTCTTGGTTCATGTGGGAACCAATGACACTGCAAGCAATAGCCTCCAGAAGATCAAAAGAGACTACGAGGCTCTGGGCAGGAAATTGAAGCAATTAAATGCACAAATTGTCATCTCATCTGTCCTCCCAGTTGAACGACGTGGCCCAGGGAGAGAGGGAAAAATAGTGGAAGTGAACAGCTGGCTTCGCAAATGGTGTAAACAGGAACGGTTTGGATTCTTAGATCATGGACTGCAGTTTCTTGAAGATGGACTTCTGGCAAGCGATGGGCTGCACCTCACAATGGTTGGGAGGAATGTTTTTGCCAAAAATCTCAGAAACCTCACCAGGAGGGCTTTAAACTGACTAATGTGGGGGAGGGAGACAGTGCTCCTGAAGGTAGGAGTCTATCAATTGATGAAGATGATCATCCAAATGTCATAGACCAAATGGAGCAAACAGCACGCAGACCTAGTGGTGGGAGGAAAAAATCCTTAAATAAGAGACACGGGGGAATGATTAATGGACTTCAATGTCCGTACACTAATGCGCAAAGCATGGGAAATAAACAAGATGAGCTTGAGCTCTTGGTACAGCAAACTCAGAGGGGGCAGGGTTTCTGTTGAGGCAGGTGATTAGCTGTGGGAGGAGCTTATCAGACCTTGCAGGCCAGCGGCTGAAGAAGGAGCCAAAAGGGTTTTCTTGTGTGTGTGATTCTTTGTGGCTGATTAGCTGCTCTCCCTGTGCAAAGATCAGAGGGGGCAGGGTTTCTGTTGAGGCAGGTGATTAGCTGTGGGAGGAGCTTATCAGACCTTGCAGGCCAGTGGCTGAAGAAGGAGCCAAAAGGGTTTTCTTGTGTGTGTGATTCTTTGTGACTGATTAGCTGCTCTCCCTGTACAAAGATCAGAGGGGGCAGGGTTTCTGTTGAGGCAGGTGATTAGCTGTGGGAGGAGCTTATCAGAGCTTGCAGGGCAGCGTGCACAGTTTGATCCATCTTTTAGATTTAGGGGAGCTAGTCTCAAACGTTTGTTGGGGGAGACCTAGGTTTTTTTGGGGGGGGGTTATTAGTCCTGTCTTCACACTTTTTATGATGCAGGACCGCTGTAGCCACCCCCAACGACACGTTCTCAAGATGGAGGGGGAGGGAACAGCTGCAGTCGCCTGCAGTTCCTGCGCAATGCTTGCCATCTTGCCAAAGGTTGCAGGCAGCTTTACATGCAGCAATTGCATGTTGATTGCCCTCCTAAAAGACAAAGTCCAGCAACTGGAGGAACGTGTAGCTACACTCCAAAGAATTAGAGAGCTGGAGCTCTTCTTGGAAGCAGCAGAGCACACCGTCTCCACCAAGGAGGAGACAGGAGACTCCCCTGGGAAGGAGGCTAGTTCACCAACACAGGAGCCCGATATGTGGAGAAACGTGACTCAAAGAAGTAGGAGGCCCAGGGTTCGCTCTGATTGTTTAGAAATACACAATCGCTTTCAGGTCCTCTCCCCTAGCATGGAAGACGAAGAGCAGACTCCATTTGAGGATCTCTCCCTCATTACAGTTGATCAGGTATATGAAGATGAACAGCAAAGTCAGTCCTCAGAGAATGTGCAGGCGACCTTGGAACGGACCGCTCACGGAAGAACCCCGACCAAACCTAAGAGGAGGCGTGTAGTGGTGATAGGGGATTCCCTACTGAGGGGAACAGAAGCAGTGATCTGTGGGCCTGACAAGATGTCTCGGGAGGTGTGCTGTCTCCCCGGGGCTAAGATCCAAGATGTAACGGAACGACTGCAAGGAATCATAAAACCCACTGACAAATACCCCTTCCTCTTGGTTCATGTGGGAACCAATGACACTGCAAGCAATAGCCTCCAGAAGATCAAAAGAGATTACGAGGCTCTGGGCAGGAAATTGAAGCAATTAAATGCACAAATTGTCGTCTCATCTGTCCTCCCAGTTGAACGACATGGCCCAGGGAGAGAGGGAAAAATAGTGGAAGTGAACAGCTGGCTTCGCAAATGGTGTAAACAGGAACGGTTTGGATTCTTAGATCACGGACTGCAGTTTCTTGAAGATGGACTTCTGGCAAGTGATGGGCTGCACCTCACAATGGTTGGGAGGAATGTTTTTGCCAAAAATCTCAGAAACCTCATCAGGAGGGCTTTAAACTGACTAATGTGGGGGAGGGAGACAGTGCTCCTGAAGGTAGGAGTCTATCAATTGATGAAGATGATCATCCAAATGTCATAGACCAAATGGAGCAAACAGCACGCAGACCTAGTGGTGGGAGGAAAAAATCCTTAAATAAGAGACACGGGGGAATGATTAATGGACTTCAATGTCCGTACACTAATGCGCAAAGCATGGGAAATAAACAAGATGAGCTTGAGCTCTTTGTAAAGGTAAAGGTAAAGGTACCCCTGCCCGTACGGGCCAGTCTTGACAGACTCTAGGGTTGTGCGCCCATCTCACTCAAAGAGGCCGGGGGCCAGCGCTGTCCGTAAATAAGAGACACGGGGGAATGACTAATGGACTTCAATGTCTGTACACTAATGCACAAAGCATGGGAAATAAACAAGATGAGCTTGAGCTCTTGGTACAGCAAACTAAATATGACATAATAGGCATCACTGAAACCTGGTGGGATAAGTCCCACGATTGGAATGTAATAATGGAGGGATACAATCTATTTCAGAGAAACAGACCAGACAAGAAAGGAGGAGGAGTGGCGTTATATGTCAGGGATGTGTATACCTGTGAAGAGATCCAAGATTTAGAACCTCAAAGCCAAAGTGAGAGCATTTGGGTCAAAATTAAGGGAGAGAAGAATAACAGTGACCTCATTGTGGGAGTTTACTATAGATCCCCAAGCCAAACGGAGGACATAGATGATGCCTTCCTGGAACAGATGGCCAAGCATGCAAAAGGAAGGGAGATAGTAGTAATGGGGGACTTCAATTACCCGGATATTTGTTGGATGTCAAACTCAGCCAAGAGCATAAGGTCAAACAGATTCCTCACTGGCCTTGCAGACAACTTCATTGTCCAGAAAGTGGGAGAAGCAACAAGAGGAACAGCCATTTTAGATCTGGTCCTAACCAATGTTGACGACCTGGTTAGTGGGGTAGAAGTGGAAGGATCATTAGGCGCGAGTGATCATGCTCTTCTGAAGTTTACTATACAGCGGAAAGGAGCAGCCAAACATACTAGGACTCAATTTCTTGACTTTAAGAAAGCCGACTTCATAAAACTTAGGGAAGTGCTGGGTGAGATCCCATGGACAGTAATACTAAAAGGAAAGGGAGTTCATGATGGCTGGGAGTTTGTTAAGAGGGAGATAGTAAAAGCACAACTTTGGCAATACCAATGAGATGGAAACATGGAAGGTGCCTAAAGAAGCCAGGGTGGCTATCTAAAGAACTTTTAACTGAGTTAAAATTAAAAAAGGATGTGTACAAAAAATGGAAAAGGGGGGAAACCACCAAAGAGGAATTCAAACAAATAGCCAGCACGTGTAGACACAAAGTCAGAAAAGCTAAATCACAGAATGAACTCAGGCTTGCTAGAGAGGTTAAAAGCAACAAAAAAGGCTTTTATGGGTATGTTCGTAGCAAAAGGAAGAACAAAGAAACAGTGGGGTCACTCAGAGGAGAAGATGGTGAAATGCAAACAGGGGACACAGAAAGGGCTGAACTCCTCAATGCCTTCTTTGCCTCAGTCTTCTCCGATAAAGAAAACAATGCCTGACCTGAAGAATTTGGAGCAAATGATTCAGCAGAGGAAACACAGCCCAGAATAACTAAGGACATAGTACAAGAATACTTGGCTAGTTTAGATGTATTCAAGTCTCCAGGGCCAGATGAACTGCATCCAAGAGTATTAAAAGAACTGGCAGATGTGATCTCAGAACCACTGGCAGTCATCTTTGAGAATTCCTGGAGAACAGTCCCGGCAGACTGGAGGAGGGCAAATGTTGTGCCTATTTTCAAAAAGGGGAAAAGAGAGGACCCAAATAATTACCGCCAAGTCAGTCTGACATCAATACCAGGGAAGATTCTGGAGCAGATCATTAAGCAAACAGTCTGTGAGCACCTAGAAAGGAATGCTATGATCACCAATATTCAGCATGGATTTCTGAAAAATAAGTCATGTCACACTAACCTGCTCTCGTTTTTTGACAGAATTACAAGTCGGTAGATGAAGGGAATGCAGTGGATGTAGCCTACCTTGATTTCAGCAAGGCATTTGACAAGGTGCCCCATGATATTCTTGTAAAGAAGCTGGTAAAATGCGGTCTTGACTATGCTACCACTCAGTGGATTTGTAACTGGCTGACTGACCAGACCCAAAGGGTGCTCATCAATGGTTCCTCTTCATCCTGGAGAAGAGTGACTAGTGGGGTGCCACAGGGTTCTGTCTTGGGCCCGGTCTTATTCAACATCTTTATCAATGACTTGGATGATGGACTCAAGGGCATCCTGATCAAATTTGCAGATGACACCAAACTGGGAGGGGTGGCTAACACCCCAGAGGACAGGATCACACTTCAAAACGACCTTGACAGATTAGAGAACTGGGCCAAAACAAACAAGATGAACTTTAACAGGGAGAAATGTAAAGTATTGCACTTGGGCAAAAAAAATGAGAGGCACAAATACAAGATGGGTGACACCTGGCTTGAGAGCAGTACATGTGAAAAGGATCTAGGAGTCTTGGTTGACCACAAACTTGACATGAGCCAACAGTGTGACGCGGCAGCTAAAAAAGCCAATGCAATTCTGGGCTGCATCAATAGGAGTATAGCATCTAGATCAAGGGAAGTAATAGTGCCACTGTATTCTGCTCTGGTCAGACCTCACCTGGAGTACTGTGTCCAGTTCTGGGCACCACAGTTCAAGAAGGACACTGACAAACTGGAACGTGTCCAGAGGAGGGTAACCAAAATGGTCAAAGGCCTGGAAACGATGCCTTATGAGGAACAGCTAAGGGAGAAGGGCATGTTTAACCTGGAGAAGAGGAGGTTAAGGGGTGATATGATAGCCATGTTCACATATATAAAAGGATGTCATATAGAGGAGGGAGAAAGGTTGTTTTCTGCTGCTCCAGAGAAGCGGACACGGAGCAATGGATCCAAACTACAAGAAAGAAGATTCCACCTAAACATTAGGAAGAACTTCCTGACAGTAAGAGCTGTTTGACAGTGGAATTTGCTGCCAAGGAGTGTGGTGGAGTCTCCTTCTTTGGAGGTCTTTAAGCAGAGGCTTGACAACCATATGTCAGGAGTGCTCTGATGGTGTTTCCTGCTTGGCAGGGGGTTGGACTCGATGGCCCTTGTGGTCTCTTCCAACTCTATGATTCTTCTATATTCTGTCCTTTATTTTTTTTTTAGGAATGTCCAAACCTGTAATTCCCAGAAGCTTCTGGTTTTCTATCAAAGAAGATTTTTAACATTCTTTGCAATTCTAAGTGGATGCCTTTCCAAAACGCATTGATTTTCTTGCATTGCCACCACATGTGCCTGGTTTTTCTCCATATCTCCAGCAGTCGGTTGGGACACTTTTATACATCTTAGAAAGTTTCCAGGGTGTTAAATACCACCAATGTTGCATTTTTAAAAAAATCTCTCTTAGGGTATAACAAGCTGTGAACTTCCAATTATTTTCCCACAAATTTTCCCATTGGGACATAGTTATTGCATACCCGAAGTCCTGCGACCACTTGACCATGGCCGCTGTAACCTCCTCCTCCTTGACTTCCCAGTTTATACTTCCCTACATGCATACATGGAGTTTTGGGAGGCTGCACATTCTTATTTTTCTAAAAAAAATAATTTTCAGATTTTGAAATTTACAAGCAATTGTCAAACACCAAAAACAAAAAGAGAATTCCATAAATTCTCATAGACTTTTTTCTTCCTGCATCTTCTTTATTAATCCAGTTCTATTAAAACTCCATTACAACCATAGTCCAACATTAAACTACAAGTGTCATTCCAGCCCTACTAATAATTTTAATTGTTTACAATGATTTTTAAGATGAGTTATATATTTCCCCATTCCTTATTGAAATGTTGGTCTTCCTGGTTTCTAATTCTTCTGATCTTTTTTGCCATCTCAGCATATACATCAATTTAATCTGCCATTCTTTGTACTATGGTACTATGTCTTCTTTCCATCTCTGAGATAGTAAAATCTGGGCAGCATTGGTCGCAGGGAGGCTGCACATTCATGTGGCAAAATATGCCTGCGTGCAAGCATCCGATAGGGGTTGCAGTGTGGCATAATGTACTTTCTGTGTGCAACATCTGAAGCACTTCTGAATCTCTGGACTTGTTTGGGCTGTCAATGGCAAAATCCCATGCTGGCCAAAAGCGCACTGGCTGACGAGCTGAGAGCATTGCTTGCGAACGCCTCCAAGGCATGTTACCTGCTACAGGTTGGCTGGGTTAGGGTTCAAAAATCCCTCTGAAAGATTGGGTGTTAGCTACTGAAGCAAGGCCAAGCAATGGAAAGTTCCTGTGCAGCTTCTGCATTTCCAGAGAACAAGGAGAAGCAGGACTCAGCAAACAGACAGGCAGGAATTTGGATCTATGAGGACATGCAGAAAGTCAAAAAGAAAGTAACCCAGTCCAGGCAAGATGACAGTGTCATCTCTCACCTTTTCAAACAAAGGCTTGCTCCAAAGATGTAAGTGGGGGTGGGGGGGTGTTCCGATCGTCTGTTCAGCCCATTGCTCACTCTGCTTCCCGGAAAATTATATCAACTTCTATGCTGTTTTTGTAGAAGCTCGACAGTATCGGAAGTCTTGATTTCATGTGGTTTCATATAGGATCTGGGATGTTGGCAGAGATGCAGAGGATTGTATATATTAAAAAACCCCAACCCAAATTCTCTCTCAGTTTATGAGATGGGTGTCATAAAAGATGGGGTGTTCTGATCATGGATAAGATAATCGTAAGTGTATGCCCTTTAGCTGGAAATGTAAATGGTATTAATGGCTTAGCCAAAGAACAAAATGTGTTCTATTATGATGATGATGATGATTTGAATTTAGGTCTCAGGGCAGTTCACAGAATAAAATCAGAATATAAAACCCCAAAATACATATCAAAATAAAAACAACCCAATAACCCACCACCCAACACATTTTAAAAAGGCATAGGAAACGCATTGCAGTAATCTAACCTATTTACAGAAATACTGCAAAATTAATGAATGTTAAAAGACTATTTACAGAAATACTGCAAAATTAGGTAAAGGTAAAGGGACCCCTGACCATTATAGAATCATAGAATCATAGAGTTGGAAGAGACCAGAAGGGCCATCGAGTCCAACCCCCTGCCAAGCAGGAAACACCATCAGAGCACTCCTGACATATGGTTGTCAAGCCTCTGCTTAAAGACCTCCAAAGAAGGAGACTCCACCACACTCCTTGGCAGCAAATTCCACTGTCGAACAGCTCTTACTGTCAGGAAGTTCTTCCTAACGTTTAGGTGGAATCTTCTTTCTTGTAGTTTGGATCCATTGCTCCGTGTCTGCTTCTCTGGAGCAGCAGAAAAGCGTGTCCACTTCTCTGGAGCACCATTAGGTCCAGTCGTGACCGACTCTGGGGTTGCGGCGCTCATCTCGCTTTATTGGCCAAGGGAGCTGGCGTTTGTCCGCAGACAGCTTCCGGGTTATGTGGCCAGCATGACCAAGCTGCTTCTGGCGAGCCAGAGCAGCACACGGAAACGCCATTTACCTTCCCGCCGGAGCGGTACCTATTTATCTACTTGCACTTTGATGTGCTTTCGAACTGCTAGGTTGGCAGGAGCAGGGACCGAGCAACAGGAGCTCACCCTGTCACGGGGATTTGAACCGCAGACCTTCTGATCGGCAAGACCTAGGCTCTGTGGTTTAACCCACAGCGCCACCCGCGTCCCTTCACTGCAAAATTAATGAATGTTAAAAGATTGTTGGAATGGAGTTATATGGCTTTAGTAGAAATGTTATAAGGATTTAAGTATAAATAGATTAATGGAATTTTAAAGGTAAAATAAGCTTAGAATGTGTTAGGATAATTATAGGACAGATAACAGAGGAAGATGGAAAGGAATTGCTGAAACATTTGATAGAAGTGGAATACAAAAAGGGAGGTGTGAGGAGGTCGGTGAAATAAGTGAATGAAAGATAAGATATTGAAATTGTTTGAGTGTTTTAAATTGTTTTTGTTTGGTTTTGTTAGTTTAATGTGTTTAGTGTTATGTAGTGTCTTTATATTGTATTGTATTGTTCTTTTTTCTGTTTTTATTTGGTTTTGTAGTGTTTAAATTGTTCAAAAAGCAATAAACATTATTTTTAAAAAAATAATAAATAAAAAGGCATAGTACACCAATCAAATCAAGTAAAGACCTGGTTAAAAGGAACATTTTAGCCTAGCGCCTAAAGGCATATAATGAAGGCACCAGGCGAACCTCCCTGGGGAGATCAATTGGGGAGCCACTGCAGAGAAGGGCTGTTCCTGTGTTGCCGCTGTTCAGACCTCTTGAGGAGGAGACACATGGAGAAGGGCCTCAGAAGATGAATGCAGAGTCTGGGATGGTTTACATGGAGAGAAGCTGTTCTTGAGGTATTGTGGTCCTGAGCCGTTTCATCCCGTCTTTGAATAATGAATATAAATGCAGCAATATTACATTTGGTTCATTATGTGGTGGGGTTGACAACATGTGTGAGAGGGAAGGAAATCCTTCCTCTGAAACAAAATCTGTTGTGTAGAAACAACAGTACTTTTTCAGGTTCCAGAGCTCATTAAGGCAACCTCTGTAGCCACACACCCCAAAGAGAGTCCAAAAATGCTTGCAACCTGTGGCCCTTCTGATGTTGTTGGACTACAAGAACATAAGAAGAGCCTGCTAGATCAGGTCAAAGCCCATGGTTCAGCTATGGAACTCCCTCAGGAGGCAGTGTTGGCCACCAACTTGGATGGCTTTAGAGGTAAAAGGTAAAGGTAAAGGACTTATGGACGGTTAAGTCCAGTCAAAGGCGACTATGGGGTTGCAGCGCTCATCTCACTTTCAGACCAAGGGAACCAGCGTTTTTCCACAGACAGCTTTCCGGGTCATGTGGCTGGCATGACTAAACCGCTTCTGGTGCAATGGAACACCGTGAACAAAGCCAGAGTGCACAGAAACACCACTTGCAGCGGTACCTATTTATCTACTTGCACTGGCGCGGGTTGGTATGCACGTGGTGCTATGGTCTAAACCACTGAGCCTCTTGGGCTTGTCAATCAGAAGGTTGGCGGTTCGAATCTCTGCAATGGGGTGAGCTCCCGTTGCCCTGTCCCAGCTTGTGGCTTTAGAAAGAGACATTCACAATGGCAATGGTCTGCCTCCACAGTTGCTGGAAACCAAAAGAGGGGAGAAGGCTCTTGTGCTCAAATCCTGTATGCAGGTTTCCCACAGGTACGGGGTTGCCCACTGTGAGAATAGGATACTGGATTAGATGGGCCACTGGCCTGTTCCAGCAGGCTCCTCTTACATTTCCATGTTCTTATCTAGTCCAGGATCCTGTTCTCACAATGGCCAACTAGAAGCCAATGGAAGCCTGCAACCAGCACTTGCATGCAGTGCATCTGCTCTGCCCTCCACCATCCCTCTGACTATTAGCATCACCATCACTGACAGGGATTGCACAGGATATCTGAATGTTTGGTGTCGTGCCTCTCCTTGGAAATGACTTATATAATTTGTTGCTGCAGCCTGCCACTTACCTCACAGCACAACAGATACCGCTGTCAGGAAAAACAACATAGACATAGAAAAGCAGTCTCAAGAGCTTCCCTGTTCTCTTCATGCCGCATCAAGGAACATAATGGGCCTGGGTCAGGAAGATGAGGATAAAATTACAGGGAGAATGATTCAGCCTCAGGAACAAGTGTGCTGACAGTGTCATGCTCTGGCTGAATGCCAGGCTGAGTGACTACAAATGGCCCATTTAAAGGATCCTGTTTGCTCTGGTCAGTGAAGTAGTGGGGGGAGGGGGACGGGACAGACCCCAAAGCAGGAGCAATGGCATTAGCTGCTGGAGCATCTCAGCTCAAGGTGTGGTGAACAGGTACCATCCTGTTAACAGTAACTTTGTGCGGGAGGGTTGGCTTGGACAAATGCCTGCTACTTCTACACCCACCCACATTTCTTCCTCCTCCATCCAGGCAGTCAAAAGGCATTTTCCCAGTTCAAGGACACCTTCCAGGCAGATTAAGCACTTGAGGAGATTGCAGAGCAGACCTGGGGCAGAGTTTCAAGGGCTGGTCTGGGAGGTTCTGGGGCCATATTTCACTCCTCGACCTGAGCTTCCCCCACCCCCCCTTAAAAGCTCTTTCGTCTAGCCTACCTATGGGGAAGCTGTGCCCTTCTAGGTGTCAGACCTCAGATCCCAACAGCCCAGCAGGCCAATGATCAGGGAGGTGGCAGCTGTGGTCCTAACATCTGGAGAGCCAGGGGTCCCACCATCCCTTCCTGGGCTCTCTGCAATACCCATCTGTGAAATGCACTCCTTGGAGTATCCTTTCTTCTTATGTCTTGAAATTAGGCAAGGTCTGGCTTTTGTCAGCTTAGGGTTTCTCCACATTTCCTCTTGTGCTTTTCCCCAGGGAAAACTGCTCTTGAGCACACAGTCGGAGCAAATGGCTATTGGGTTCTCCTCAGGTTGCCATTTCTTCCATTTATCACTCAACAGTGGGTTTTCCTTTTTTTTAAATAAATATTTTATTAAGTTTTACATAAGAAATAAAGAAACAAAAATAAAATAAACAACAACACAGCAAAATTAGAAAAGTACAATAAAACACAAACACAAAACAGCGAAAAATATCAAGAAGAAAAAACGAGAGAGAGAAAAAAAATAAAAACAATTTTATCCTCATTATATTCCTTGCATTAACTTATTTCTCCAACCTCCCCAGACCTCCCTTCTCTGTATTCCAAATCATATATTCAATCAGCAAATTCCTTCCCTCTGTCTTAATTTAATTTTGTCTTAATTTTAATATCTTTATATAACTTGATTTTCTTATATCTTAAAATATTGGTTCTTTTTTAATCTTTAAACTTTTTACTAATAACCTTTTACATTCAATCAGATGTCATCAAACATTCATTATCTTATAGTGTTTCTGTAGATAATCTTTGAACTTCCTCCAATCTTCTTTCACCGTCTCTTCTCCCTGGTCTCTAATTCTGCCGGTCATTTCAGCCAATTCCATATAGTCCATTACTTTCATCTGCCATTCTTCCAGGGTGGGTAGTTCCTGTGTCTTCCAATACTGTGCGATAAGTATTCTTGCTGCTGTTGTAGCATACATAAAAAATGTCCTGTCCTTCTTTTGCACCTGTTGGCCGACCATGCCCAGGAGGAAGGCCTCTGGTTTCTTCGGGAAGGTGTATTTAAACACTTTTTTCATTTCATTATAGATCATCTCCCAGAAGGTCTTAATCCTTGGGCACGTCCACCAAAGGTGAAAGAATGTACCTTCAGTTTCTTTGCATTTCCAACATTTATTATCGGGCAAATGATAAATTTTTACTAACTTGACTGGTGTCATGTACCATCTGTATATCATTTTCATAATATTCTCTCTTAAGGCATTACATGCCGTGAATTTCATACCAGTGGTCCATAACCGTTCCCAGTCAGCTAGCATTATATTATGACCAACATCTTGTGCCCACTTAATCATTGCCGATTTCACTTCCTCATCCTGTGTGTTCCATTTCAACAGCAAGTTATACATTCTTGACAAGGTCTTAGTTTTGGGTTCTAGCAGGTCTGTTTCCAATTTTGATTTTTCCACCTGGAAGCCAATTTTCCTATCCAATTTATAAGCCTCCATTATCTGATAGTAGTGAAGCCAATCACGGACTCTGCTTTTAAGTTTGTCAAAACTCTGCAGTTTCAATTTATCTCCATCTTGTTCTAGGATTTCCCAATATTTTGGCCAGTTGGCCTCCATATTGGGTCTTTTTAAAGCTTTTGCTTCCATTGGTGACAACCACCTTGGGGTCTTATTTTCAAATAAATCTTTATATCTAGTCCATACATTAAACAGTGCTTTCCTGACAATGTGAATTTTAAACATTCTATGCACTTTAACTTTATAATACCATAGATATGCATGCCAACCAAACACATTATTAAATCCTTCTAGATCCAATATATCTGTATTTTCAAGAAGTAGCCATTCCTTCAACCAGCAGAAAGCTGCTGCTTCATAATAAAGTTTTAAGTCTGGCAGGGCAAAGCCTCCTCTTTCCTTCACTCAACAGTGGGTTTTCCCTATTATGCAAGGGGAAAACCTTTTGGACCCGTGCTTTCTAGGCACAGCAGAAGCAGAACGGTGAATGAGCCCTTAGTCAGTTAACAAACTCATTTCATTGCAAGCTAAACTGCTCTTTGAGATGGGACAGCAAAGAAGAGGGAGGGAGATTGAGAGTGATATTGAACAGTTAACATTCCCATCTAGCGTTTGTAATTGGTATTGCAAGGTCTGGGGTGCCTTGATATTCATGGTTGTTTTTTAAAAATTGAAAATAATTGGGGAGCAAGGATCACAAATATCCAGGGGCATAGCAGGGGGGAGCAGGGGGACTGTGGCCCCAGGTGCAAAATTTTGTGGGAGTGCAACGTGGTGCCAGCTTCCACAGGGATCCCTGCAGCCCACACCCATGGTAACTCCTCCTGTCTCCATAGAGGAGGTGGGGAAACTAATTGCCCAACTGAAAAACAACAAAGCCCCGGGCATAGACTACATTCCAGCAGAGCTCCTGAAGAACAATACCAGTTGGTGGGCTCCTATAATGGCGTCAATATTTACATACATCGATTCAACAGGCATAATCCCTGGTTGCTGGACAGAGGCAGTAATCATCCCAATCTATAAAAAGGGTCCCATGGCAGATCCAGCGAGCTACAGACCCATCAGCCTCCTCCCCATTCCCAGCAAATTGTACGCCAAACACCTCCACATTAAACTAATCGACTGGATGGAAACTGAGGCAGTTCTGGCAGAGGAGCAAGCCGGCTTCAGACAGGGCAGAACAACAATAGACCATTGCTTCGTATTAGCACATCTCATTGACAAATATGCCAACAAAACACGTGGGATTCTATACGCAGCATTCATTGACCTAAAGGCGGCCTTTGACTCGATTTCACGAATCAAACTCTGGGCGAAACTCAATGCTACCAACATTGACAAAAGATTACTATTCTTGATAAAAAGCCTATATAAAGACTCCAAGTTATATGTAAGAGCCTCAGTAAATGGGCAACTAATTGGCCCTGTACCAGCCACCAAAGGAGTCAAGCAGGGTTGCATTCTAGCCCCAGCCTTATTTAACTTATATATCAATGACATGGTCAAACACCTAACATCCCCAGAGTTCCATGCCCCCAAACTGGCCGAAAAATCAATTTCAGTGCTCCTCTATGCGGACGACGCGGTTCTCTTATCACGAACTAAAGTAGGCCTCAAAAGGCTACTAAGAGAATTCTCAGCTTACTGCAGGAGAGATCAATTGGTGGTCAATCACCAAAAAACTAAAGTCATGGTCTTCGCTAGGAGACACAGACATCACAGATGGGAGATGGACAATCAGCCAATAGAACAGGTCAAAATTTTCAAATACCTCGGAGTAGTTTTCCAGTCAACAGGGGCCTGGGAGGCCCACCATAAATATGCTAGGGAAAAAGCATCTCAAAGCGTCAAAATACTGTCTCGCTTTTACTTTACGAAGGGGGGCAGACATATCCCAGCAGCTTTGGAGGTCTTTCAAGCAAAACCCCTGGCACAACTACTCTACGGGGCCCAAATCTGGACGGGAAATCATTGCCGCACACTCGAAACGGTCCAGTCTAAATTCCTAAGACAGATTCTAGCCGTTCCATCATGCGTACCAAATGCGGCCCTACGGCTGGAGACCGGCCTCCTCTCCGTCGAGACCCGGACCTGGATAAGAACATTCAACTATTGGCTTCGTTTAAATTTAAACCCATCCAGACTATTACCTCTAGTAGCACGAGACGCTCATAGAAGTCGGTGGTCCAAAGTAGTGCATCAAAAACTACTTACATGTGGCCTACAAGCACAGCATCTCCTGAAAGTGGGTCTCCCCAAGGCAAAAACCATTATCGATCAGCGCTTGAAGGATATTGAGCAGCAGAATAATCTGGCCTATATTAAGAAATTTAGTGCTTGGTACGCTTATCTGCCCCCCTCCCATTTTGATTTTCGGGCACCTTACTTGTCTACCTTAACCATTCCAAAACTTAGGCGGGCCTTTACACTGGCCAGACTAAATATGTTACCGTCAGCTGTTCTTGAAGGTAGATATCAAAAAATTCCATTTGAGAACCGGCTCTGCCCCTGTGGAGCTGGCTATGTAGAGACGGCGTCACACGTTCTCTTGTCTTGCTCCCTATATAAAGATCTCAGGGACGAGACCATCACGCCGCTCCTATCTGCCATCCCCGGCTGCTCTTGCGAAGCCAAATTGTGCTCACTTCTAGCCGACCAGAACAGCTCGACTACAGAGAAGATTGCTAAATTTATCGAGAGAGCAATGAGACTGAGAGCTGGTATCTGAATGATATCAGTGTGGTCACCCGGATTCCTCGTCTTGGTTTTTATGATTATTATCATTATGTTTTATTATTATTATTTTATTACTTCTGCCAAGTTTTAAGTACTGAGATTATTAATTTACCTTGGGTTTTAATAGGTCACAAGATTTTAACTATATTTGTAATGTACTTCTGTTGGTGTTTGTCTTTTGATGCTATGGCCTGTTGGCTATGCAAATAAAGTTTTATTCATTCATTCACCCATGGTAACTGGGCACAGGTGGAGGGAGACGTGCCATGGGTGACCCCAGCACAGGCTGGCCTGGTGCTCTTCTCCACAGACATCGGGAGGTCTCACCCACCAAAGGCTGTGTTGGCCAGCTAGGCTCCCCCCTGAATGGACACAGACCTGCTTGGGTCGGGGTCGGGGTGCTCCAGTGGCATCGGCGGTTTGCCCACCCCGGGTGCCGCAACCTATGTTCAGGTGCTGCAGATATTTACTGCTGGAAATCCAAACCCTGTAGAAAGAATATGCTGACACTTACCTATAAGGAAACATGCATAGGATCATGCAGAGAACTTGTTAACTATAGGTAAATCTCCTGGGCAGCCTTACACTGTTTTTAGGCTTCTTTAACTGGCTTGCCGTGGAACTGCAGTGCCTGAGTGTAGCTAGGGAGGGGAGCAATATCCACCCTCAAAATCAAGTAAATAAATAAAAATACTTAACTAAAAGTAGAAATTGTAGGAAGATTTCTGAGTACTTGGGGTCAAAAGAAAGAAATTTAAAACAACTGTTGTTGAGACATTTCATTCTGAATCTGCTAGACTGAGCCAGACAGAGGAAGTGGCGGGTGGGTGTCCTGCCCTCCCCACATAAATCCGGGCTACACCCATCCTGCCATGTGTGGAAGTGCTGATCCTTCTCAAGATGTTTAGTTTCCTCAGAAAGCTACAATTCCCAAGCTTCCCTAGGCATGGGTGTTTGCAAGGAGCAGCCCCCCCCCCCCGGTGAACAATAACCCCAAGACTTTCAGCTTTTATATTCTTAAAAAGAGTAAGATGCTAGCATTTGTAAAACCTGAGATATGAGGCAAAATGTACAGCCACTATTCTTCGGGGGAGGGCACCTTTCTGAGGCAAAATGCCAGTGGCAGGCAGGTCCACAGGCAAAATTGGGTGTGGTTCTAGAGGTACATTTTAAAAACTGACTCCAGCTACAAAGAGGCCCCTGGGGAGGCAGAGGAACATCAGCTGCTGGTGCTGGAGATCCTGCTCCCTGCTTGGAAGGCATTTTCCATCTGGCCTAGGAGGGGGGCCATGGTCTCACTCCAGCTACAGAAAGCTGGAACAAAATCTTGGGTTGGAGCAGTGTCTAGGGGTTCCTGTTGGGGGCTCTGTTATTGGTTTTACTGCCCTTGCTGTTTAAAATGGTTTTTAAATAACTTTTAATCTATGGGTGTTATAATTTAGTGTTTTTTGTTGTTTTAAATAAAAGGGCATAGGAAATGTGTGGGTAGAGAGGAGCTGGGCAGGGGGGGCAATCACAGTGGTTCAGGATAGGGCGAGGCATGGTGGAGCAGGCCAGGTAAGGGGCACACAGCCCAGGCAAGCAGTGACTGAGGCATCGTTAATCAGCAGTTCCCAAGAGTGGGTGAATGGGAGGCTGCCTGCTCTTGATGAGGTCACACTCTGAAGGAGTGGCTATGTAGCTTGGGGGTCCTCCTGGATCCATTGCTGCTGCTAGAGTCTCGGGTGGCCTCAGTAGCACCAAGTGCCTTCCTTCAGCTTTGGCTGGTGGCCCATCTATGCCCCTATCTGGACAGGGAGAGCCTAACTACTGTTCTCTACACTCTGGTAACCTCAAGGTTAGATTACTGCGATGCGTTATACATAGGGCTGCCTCTGAAGATGGTTCAGAAATGTTATGTTTCCAAGGGTTTGCTCGAGAGCAAGCAGGCAAATATCTCCCTACTTGGCAGCAAAATAAACTTTATCTGTCCGGAGCGCCACTGTCCCGTGGGTGACTCAATCGCTGGCAGAATCCATGAGTGGGCAGTTCCTGAACTTTCCCCAGCAAAGCAGCTTCTTGACGCCCAGTTTGCGTCTCCCCCTCTGTGTGGATGCTTTCTGCGCAAAGAGGGCGTGGGCAGCGGAGGACCACTTTCCTTCCCGCTTCTCCCAGGCAAGGAGTCCTGGGACCGCCTTGCCACTTCCGACTCCTGCACCTCCTCTCCACTGGAGGCGTATTTACTCTCCTCCATTGAAGAGGAGCTACTTCCCACGATCCCTGGAGGCTCCCTATAATCCATTTGGCTTTTGCTCTCTCCCTCTTGAACTGATGGCAGTTTCCTGACAGGAAACTTCAGCTAATGCAGAATTCAACAGCCAGGTTGTTCACTGGGGCAAGACAGATAACGCCCTGACCTAACATCACTGGCACCTTCATTATATGTTTTTAGGCATCAGGCGAAAACCTTGCTCTTCAACCAGGCCTTTGGCTGATTAACTGTCTATGTCCTTTAAATATGTTTGTGGGAGGGCGGCATTATTGTTTAGTTTTGTTCTTGTTTTTATTATGTACTTTGTGGGATTTTTCTTTCTTTTTCTTTCCTTTTTTGATTTGAACTGCCCTGAGATCTTGAGATGAAGGGCAGTAGACAAATTTAAGAAATAATAATGCTCATAATCATAACATTAAGAAGAGTATCTGCTGGATCAGACCAATAGCCCATCCAGTTCAGTGTCCTTTTCTCACAGTTGCCTATGGGAAAATTACAAGCAGGATCTGAGCATGGAGCACCCACCCCTCCTTCGGTTTCCACCAACTGGCATTCAGAAGGGGTGAGAGAGAGAGAGAGAGAGAGAGAGAGAGAGAGAGAGGCTTCACCTACTTTTGACTCTGGCCCTGTCCGCACTAGCTTTGGCCCAATGTGGGCATCCTGCCAGATTACCCCCCAGGGAATCTGACCCCCAAGAGAGAAAACAGACTGCCCACCCCTAGTTTAGCATAGAGACTGATACTTTATGGCAAATGTTTCACATATTCCCAGTAGAACATGGCCATGAAAGCCACAGGCTAGGCCTGTGGTTCTCCTACTAATCATATGAAATGGCACCAGGTTCATAGTGCCGTGCAGGAAGATTGGAAGATTGCAGGCCAGGAGAGTTGACGGCAGAACATCTCTCTTTCAGTGTCCTTCTTTGGGGACGGCTATGTAGAGATGCCCTTGGCGAGCTCCTGCAGCACCATCCAGCTTCATCTGCAGTTCTACACCCGGCAGCAGAATGGACTCCTCTTCCTGGCTGCAGGACAGAAGGACTATCTACTGTTGGAGCTCCGGGCTGGCATTCTACAGGTCAGCGAGATGTTCTCCTGCAGCTTTTACACACAACAGTTTTTATTGAATGATTGTGCAGCTGTTGCTAGCGATGGGAGTGGGTTTGGTCAGAACATGAATTTCCCCAGTTTGGGGAGCCTCACTTCCTGCCCATTATGAGCAGGCACAGCTCCCTGGGGTTTTGTGTCCAGCTCCATTTCCTCCTGGGTGGAAGGGTGGCATAGAAATCAAACAAATCAATCAATCCTGCTACCAGGGGTGCTTCCAGATGACCCCCTTTATTGAGCAATCATCCTCATTTGTTTGCATTGATTATTTAATGAACATTTATTCTGGTTTCTTTCCAGGGAGGTTAGATGACCTTTCATCAAAGCCAAGTCTTGTCCCACACTTTCCAGAATGCCTAATTTTTTAAGGAAGTGGGTTTTTGTTGGGCAAGACCTTCCAGTCAACTTATAATTGTGAAACCTGAATTTGCCAGCATGTGATTGAATCCCACCTGAAACTAGCGATGGTCTGGGAGTGCTCTCAGCCTTCCTGCCAATATCCTCCATTTTCAAGCCAGAAAAATAACAACCCCATGATCTCAAAAAGGAGGAGGGGGTAGCTGGTGGCAGAGAAGGCTTGCTTCATCCATAGCTGAAAGTCATTCACTTAAGAAGCACAATTTCCTGCAGGGGATTTATGGTTTCCTCTGCCTCCCAACTCAGCTCAAAAGGCAACCCCAGGCTCCCCAGAATTTCCCAGGGCTCCTGTGGCTTGGGAAGCTGTTGTTCTGCATGCCAGAAAAGGTAAGGAAGCCTTACAGAGAGGCTTCCTGCAGGGCCACCCTGCTGTCACTTCTGCTAGGTAAATACAGTGGTACCTCAGGTTACAGACACTTCAGGTTACAGACGCTTCAGGTTACAGACTCCGCTAACCCAGAATAGTACCTCGGGTTAAGAACTTTGCTTCAGGATGAGAACAGAAATCATGCAGCGGCGGTGAAGTGGCAGCGGGAGGCCCCATTAGCTAAAGTGGTGCTTCAGGTTAAGAACAGTTTCAGGTTAAGAACAGACCTCCAGAACGAATTAAGTTCTTAACCCAAGGTACCACTGTAAATGGGAAGGTAGCATGTGGCAGGTGTTCAGAGGCTTGCAGATGGGCTCTGAGGGAAGGTATTTGAACTCTGCCATACTTGCAATGATGTCATTGGAAGCATAACAGGGTCTCAGTTAAAGACTGGACTGGCGAGGACTCAAAAACTGGGCATTTGAAACAAACTTTTGATAGAGAGCAGAAGGACTTTTTAAAGGTTTTAATTAACGTAACATCAAAATTACAAACAAAACAAAAAAACATAATCAAGGTTACAAAACATAATACAGGAGAACAGCACAAAGCCAGAGTTCATACTTTGGTGGGAGAAGAACATTTTTATATACTGTATCTAATTTGACACATAGGAAATGGAATCCCACCAAACAGCTTAGAAATGTTCCTGATCCTTTAGAAACAGGTAATTTGTGAGTTGCTTTCTTTTCCATGGCCAAATTCCACATATTCTTGAGAGGTTTAAGTCCTGTAGTGTCTTCCATTTCTGGGCCAAAGAAGTTCCCTCTGCAGCCAGCATCCACACAAGAAGTTCCTTAGATCACAAAGGCCAATTTTAAAACAAATGAATTCCTCACATGGCCTGACATAAACTCTCACTCAATTTGCAGCATTGAGATTGTGACACTAGCCTAGTTTACAGAGTTGTCAAAAGAGTTGCTGTACTGAGATAACAAACATAAGGCACACTGAACATTCAGAAAGTTCTAATGAACAAATGATTCTAATGATTCTGATTTGCCTTCTCCTTTTGTAGGCCAGAATGGACCTGGGCTCTGAAGAACTGACTCTCAAGTCCCCAGCAGGACCACATCTCAGTAACCTCATCATCCACGATGTTGATCTGTTGATGGCCGATGGGTGGATGACCCTGATTGTGGATGGCCTTTTCAATACCTCTGTGGAAATTCCAAGACCCCTGGAGGAGCTGGACATCAATTATGGCCTCTATGTGGGAGGAACAGGGAGCCTGGAACTGCCGTATCTCATCGGAGTGAGTGTGCCCTTCAGGGGCTGCCTCCACATGGTGACGTTCAACGATCGTGATGTCCTGTCCGCACTGGCTTCTAGCAGTGGCACCAAGAGATCCCACAGCATCCGAGAGGGGTGCAGTGTAGAGTTCTCTGCTGGGCCCAATGATCCCCTTGGCTTTCTGGGACCAAACTCTTATATTGCGCTCCCCGGCTGGAGTGCAAGGAATGAAGGGACCATTGAGTTTGTAATAACCACAAGCATCAAGCAAGCCCCTCTGATCTATCAATCAGGACTTGAGAATGACTTCTTCTACCTGGAAATCTTTGACGGGCGCTTGAGAGGGGTGGTGGAGAAGGGCAATGGTGTCGTGGTGCTCCACAACAACGTTTACCTCAGCAATGAGGAGGAACACTATGTCAAGGTCTTCATGGATGTCCGGAAGTTTGAGATCCTCGTTGACTACTATGCCTCACAGACCTCCAACAAGGGTATCCACAGTCACCTCAATCTTCAAGGGCCACTCTTCCTGGGAGGTCTGAATGAGAAGGCTGCCCAGAGAATGAGAGAGCGTGGGCTGGGTTTTATGTCTGGAAACAGCTTCTCTAACACCTCCTTTGTGGGCTGCCTGGAGGACCTGAGGATAAATGAGGAGAAGAGGAGTTTGCAAGATGCTCTCATCACAAGGGACATAACAGCCGGCTGCAGGAAACTGGAGCAGTACTCTGACTATGATGACGCATATGAGCAGGATGAGGCCCCCACAAGTTCTGCTCCTGACCATTGGCATGGCCCTGTTATGGAACCATGTCACCCTGATGCCAGCCTTCCCCCAGTCTTTGCTAACTTCACCAAATTGCTGCATGTCAGCCCTTTGGTTGTTGCTGAAGGAGGTATGGCTTTTCTGGAGTGGCGACACACCCAGCCAACCATTGACCTGAACAGCGCTAACATCAGGCAGTCTCAGGTGGTTTTCAGCATCAACATGGACCCAAGGCATGGGCAACTGGAGTTAGGAATCTCCCGGACCAGAGGCAGAAGGAAATTCACTCTTTTGGACATCATCAATCGAAAAGTCAAGTACGTTCATGATGGCTCTGAGAGACCAATGGATCAGTTGCTGCTGGAGGTAACTGTCACTGCCAGGAAAGGGATCCCAGAGTGTCTGCAACAAGGCCAGATCTATCTGCTGCCCATAAAGATAAGTCCAGCCAATGATCCCCCTGAAGTGGTCTTTCCACAGGGAGATCGCATGGTCATTCTGGAGCACACGCGCAAGCATCTCAACCCAGACATTGTCCGTGCACTTGATGATGATACCCCCTGTGACAGCTTACGATTCCAACTGCTTGGTGGGAAGAGAATGGAAGAAGGCTACATAGAATATGACTTCCACCCTGGAGTCCCAATTGAGGAGTTTTCCTGCAGGGACTTGGAAGCTGGTCATGTGGTCTATGTCCACCAAAATGGGCCCACATCAACCCTCATTCTCCAAGTTAATGATGGTATGGTGATGAGCCCAGTGGCTACCTTAAGGGTGGTTGCTGTGGAGCCAGACATCCAGGTACGCAACAACACAGGCCTCTTTGTCTCGCAAGGGGGTGCGGTTCCTATCACCTTGGCCAACCTTTCTGTAGAGACCAATGCAATACAGCAAAAAGTGCCCATCTTGTATCGCCTGACTGTGCCCCTTCAGTACGGTGAGATCCAAAAGCAAGGGAGCCTGGGTGGAGAATGGAAGAGGGTGGAGTCTTTCTACCAGCAGGATGTTGAGCAAGGACGCATCCAATATTTCAGTACAGACGAAGATCATCACACAGAAGATACAATTGAGAAGCTACAGTTTGTGGTCCAAGTGGGTCAGAAGACTCTGAGAAACAACACCTTCCTCATTAGGATCAAGAGGGCCACCATCAGGATGAAGACCATGATCCCCCTCCAGATGATGAATAAGAAAGAGAGGAACATCACCTCTGCTGATTTGGGGGCAGCCTTAGAGGAGCTGAGCTCTAGCTCAGAGCCTTTCCACTATGTCATAATTCAGCCACCCAGAAAAGGGAACCTTGAGCTTCGTGGCACAAGGCTGACTGAAGGCTTCGGTTTCACACAAGATGATTTGCAAAGCCATCAGCTCAGCTACAGCGCAACCATTCGAGACTCAAAGGAGACTGAAGACACCTTCCAATTCCGTGTCATGGCTGGAGAGCAATACTCCCCCATATATACTTACAGGATACAGGTTGGGGGGGACCCGGATGCCCCTATCCTGACCAATGTCCTTCTGTCTGTTTTGGAAGGAGGGCAGGCTGTCATCTCCAAGGACCACCTGTTCGTCAAGAGTGCGAACAGCATGAACTACGTGTATGAGGTAGTAGATGGCCCAACCCATGGGAAGCTGATCTGGAGGACACTTGAGCATGTGCCGGCCAGCAAGGAGGTGATAACAAAATTCACCAATGAAGACATCCTCCAAGGCCGCCTTGTTTACCAGCATGATCATTCAGAGACCCTGGAAGACGACATTCCATTTGTGGCCATCAAGCAGGAAGAGGGAAGCTCTGACTTCGAGGCTGAGGACGTGAGAGGCGTTTTCAGGGTCTCTATTCAGCCTGTGAACAACCACCCTCCATTCCAGTTGGTCAACAAGGTCTTTAATGTGGTGCGGCATGGGCAGCGCTTGATGACCACTGATGATATCGCCTTCTTTGACAAGGATTCAGGCTTCTCAGATACCCAGATAGTGTTAGTAAGGAAGGACATTCTTTTTGGTAGCATTATCGCTGTCGAGAACAGAAGCCGGCAAATCTATCGTTTCACTCAGGATGACCTAAGGAAGAAGAAAATCCTCTTTGTCCACTCTGGAGCTGACAGGGGATGGATCCAGTTCCAGGTTTCTGATGGCCTGCATCAGGTGGCGGCTCTCTTGGAAGTGCAGGCTTCAGACCCTTACCTCAAAATCAGCAGCTCCACAGGCTTAGTCATCCACCAAGGCAATCAAGGGACCATTGACTCCTCCATCCTCAGCTTGGAGACCAACATGGATGTCAGGACTGATGAAGACATTCTCTTCCGCATAGTAGCCCCACCCAGATGGGGCATGATGCTGCGAGGTGGGCAGCAAGTGTCCTCTTTCACCCAGAGGGACCTGCTGGCAGGAGAGGTACTTTACCAGCACAATGGGAGCAGGAATTCCCAAGACAAGATCCACTTTTCTGTCGAAGCAAACCAGGTGGCTGTTGACGCAGTGCTGAAGATTGTGATAGTCCTGGACCCCCAACCTAGCCCGCTAAACCTTGTTCACCATGAGAGAATACGGATTCTCCAAGGGGAAGCTGTGGAGATCAAGAATGACTATTTGCTAGTAAGTTGGTCTAAGCCACTCAGCCTAGGGCTTGCCGATCAGAAGGTCGGTGGTTCAAATCCCCACGACGGGGTGAGCTCCCGTTGTTCGGTCCCAGTTCCTGCCAACCTAGCAGTTTGAAAGCACGTCAAAGTGCAAGTAGATAAATAGGTACCGCTCTGGTGGGAAAGTAAACGGCGTTTCTGTGCGCTGCTCTGGTTTCACCAGAATCGGCTTAGTCATGCTGGCCACATGACCCAGAAAAACTGTCTGTGGACAAACACCGGCTCCCTCAGCCAGAAAAGCGAGATGAGCCCAGAGTCGTTCGCAACTGGACTTAACTGTCAGGGGTCCTTTACCTTTACCTATGCTGTTCCTAGTTCTCTGTCCTTGAGTTTGGGAGACGATGAGGGCTCTTCTAGGAGTTGCAAAGCAGGAGGTGTATATTTATTCTGCAGATTAATTATGTTGTCCTTTTTAAATTATATTTAAAAAATGGGCAGTCATCCTATGTACTCTATTTATTTCCAGCCCTAACAGACCACTTTTCACCATTGGTGGTCAAAAGGCAGTTTGCAGGACAATCAATAAAACAAGCCATCAATCAAATACCGTGGTGTTTAAACAAAACCACAGGTAAAAGCTTAATACAACTTACTCCTTTTTATTTTATTCACCTTTTTCCCCAAGGAGCTTGATGTGGCACACATGGTTCTCCCCCTCCTCTTCAATCTCCACAACAACCCTGAGAGGTACTTTAGGCTAAGAGATCAGACTGGCCTTAAAGTCACTCAGTGAGTTTCATGGCCGAGTGGAAATTTGAATCCTGGTCTCCCAGGTCTTGGTCCAACACTCTAATTACTGTACCACATTGGCTCTCTACTTAAAATCATAACACAACTTCCATTACACAAGCTTAAGATGCTAAAAAGAGCCCCCAATCACCCCCATTAAGCTTGGATAGGGGAGGTGTAAAGACTTATTATAACCCTAATTACGTGGGAGGGTTGAGCATGGTGCCCATGATAGTTTATCCAGTTTGCAAATGGGCTCATGAGCCCCAAAAGATTGGTGACCCCCATCCTATAGGATGCATCAGTCAACTACAGCAACTGGACCACAAGTGATGGTTTGGTATTCGCATTCCTGATTGGGAGGAATGTTGACCACATTTTCTTTCCACCGTCATCCATCTTACAGGTTGAACATGAAGAGATCCCTCCCCAGGAGATCATCTACACTGTCACCATCTCCCCACTTTCAGGATTCCTGGTGGCCTTATCTCATGGCCCCACCTCGGACGAGCCTCCCAGCTTGGATCCCATTCAGACCTTCACCCAGGAGGACATCAATGAAGGCAAAGTTCTCTACCTCCATTCCAGCCCTGAGATACAGGGTGACCAGTTCACCGTTGACATCACAGCCAACGGGGTGGATGCCCTGGCAGGGGTTGTGGTGGACCTGGAGATCGTTCCTATTTCTTTCCCACTGGAGGTGTACAACATGACAGTGACTGAAGGGAGCTCCCAGGTGCTCTCCATGGACATCCTGAATATCCCCAGCACTTACTTCACAGCTCTTAAGGTGGAGTTTGTCATCGTTGAACCGCCAGAACACGGCATTTTCCAGAAGGTGGAGAGACCCGAAGAGGGCAGCCTAAGTGCATTTTCTTGGTCTGAGGTAAGAAGGCAGCAACATCTACCATTAACCTGAAGTCCTGTTGGTGTTTCTGGCAATGCATGGGTGCGATGCTTCAGAGTTTACTCAGAAGAAAGCCCCAATGCTACATATATTCCATAGAAATGCATAGTTTTTTACAGGGCAATCATCTACATTTCTGCTCAAAAGTAAGTCCATTTGCGTTCTGTAGGGCTCACTGCCAGGAAGCTGTGGATATGATTGCAGGCATAAACACTACATTGTGCCAGCTCTAGGAACATAGAAAGCTGCTTGTGCTGCAATCCCATCTGCACTAGATATTTAAAGCTGTATTTTACCACTTTAAACAGCCATGGCTTCCCCAAAGAGCCCTGAGAGCTGTGTCTTGTGAAGGGCAATGAGAATTGTTAGGAGGCTCCTGTCCACCTTCCAGTGCTACAAGTCCTAGAGTGGCTTAACTATCAGTCCCTCTTCCTCCCAGGGAACTCTGGGAATTGTAGCTCTCTGAGGTGAATAGTGCTCTCCCAACAACTCTCATCACGCTTAACAAGTTACAGTTCCCAGGAGGGGAGCCATGGCTGCTTGAAGTGGCATTGTGGTGCTTTGAATGTATAGTGCAAATGGGGCCTGAGCCAAGCTATTGATCCAGTGTAGTATTGTCTACACTGACTGGCAGCTGCTCTTCAGGGTTACAGGCAGGGGGCCCTACCTGGAGATGCCAGGGATTGAAACTGGGACCTTCTGCATATAACACATATGCTTAACACTGAGCTCCAGCCTTTCCCCTAATCTTGCAGGGGGGGGGAGGCACATTATTGACTGGTGCTCTCTTTCTCAAGTTCTAGCTCCAAAACACAGTCTGGAAATTGAGGAAGGGGTTTTGTTTTGTGTGGTGTCCTCACCTTCTGCTCCATAAATCCTTCCATCTAATCCAAGCCTGCACAACTTGTAGCTCAGCAAGCCAAACAAAAACCCTCCAGACTTATGGGGTAGACTCCATAAACCTCCTGGCTTAGCTGCCTGACTAGGACTTTGAAAGTGGGGTGGGGGTCCCCTATGCATAAGAAACCTGCGATCCACAAGCCAGAGCATGGTAGAAAATAGTGGCTCAGAAGCATGGACCTAGGCTAAGAATTAGAGAACAGGCTGTCTCTGAAAAGCTCAGGAATTTTGATCAGTACCAAAACTGAATTCACAATCCCTTCAAGCAAATAGCCACTCCTGGTTTTCCCCCATAACTTTTAGTGACCTAACATAGGGAGGAATGTTTTTTAGTTTTTGCTATTGTTAGCTAATGAGGTATAGAAAATCCCTGTCCCTCTATTCCTCCTGAAGTCTAGAGCTCTGGGGATTAGGAAAACAAAAAGCTTGGACACTGAGTTTTTAAGCATGGATGTGTTCCTAGAAAAAGAGTGGCAAAAGGGAAGTCCTGCCTCAGACCTTCTGCATTCCAAGCAGGTCCTCTGCCACTGAGCTGTGGCTCTTCTGTCCTCCCCTGGCCCCCACTAACCAGCCATGGCTCTCCAGGATTTCAGCCAAAGGTCTTTTCCAGTCTGCCCTGGAGACACCCAAACCAATGGCTTCAAGTTACAAGAATAGAGATTCCAGCTAAACACCAGGAAGAACTTTCTGTCTGTAAGAGCTCTTTGATAGCAAAAGGGCCCCTCTCAGAAAGCAGTGGGGTCTTAAACACAGGTCAGATGGCCATCCCTCAGGGATTCTTCAGCTGCAATTCCTGCATTGCAGGGGGTTGCACTAGGTGACCCTTGGGGTACCATCCAACTCTACAATTCTTTGATTCTATGATACTGGGAATAGAACCTGGGACCTGCTGCAGACAAATGTCTGTGTCCTCTTTGCATTCAGGTGGAGCATCAGCTTGTTCAATACATGCATGATGGCAGTGAGTCGTTGGTTGACAGATTCACAGTGGTCGCCAACATCTCCAAGCACAACCAAGAGAGCCAACCCAGGACGGTCTACATTGACATTCTCCCAAGCAATGACGAGGCACCGGTGCTGATGGTCAACATGGGACTGCAGGTACCTTGTCAACCAAAGCAAGGGGGGGGCGTTTGAGGATGATGGGGTGAGGAGCTGAACAGAAATCTCAGCCAGGTTGGCGCCAAGGGACAATCCTGTTTCAACATACAACTGTAGAGGCCCAGGGGTCAGCAAACTTTTTCAGCAGGGAGCCAGTCCACTGTCCCTCAGACCTTGTGGGGGACCAGACTATATTTTTTTGGGGGAAATTAACAAATTCCTATGCCCCACAAATAACCCAGAGATGCAGTTTAAATAAAAGGACACATTCTACTCATGTAAAAACATGCTGATTCCCGGACCGTCCGCGGGCCGGATTGAGAAGGTGATTGAGTCTGATTCGGCCCTGGGCCTTAGTTTGCCTACCCATGGTATAGGCTGTTAAGAGTGTGCTGGACTCTGAGTTCAGTTTTAAAGGCACGTCTTTGGCATACTCTGTGTCTCACTGACAATATTTGTAAGGGGACATGAATGTGGCAAATGAGCTTCAAATCAAAAGTGCTTTTAGTATCAGGTGTGAAATGCCCTTAGGATGATCAGAGCCTTCATTATCAGCCTGCAATAGTCGAGTGCAGGAACAGAACTCAAGTGGCCAAGCAGGGAAAGGAGAACGGAGAACCACACAGGGCTGGCTCTGTCATTAAGCAGGGTGAGGGGGCTGCCTCAGACAGTGGTTGCTGGTGGCACAGTGCTCTCCCCAGGTGCTCCACCTGATCCTACAGACATATACACAGCACCATTCCTTTGGAAGACAGAGCTGTGCATGCCATGTGGCGTAATCTATGCCCTCTCGTTAGCCTGCTGCCCCCAGGGAACTGAAGGATGTTATCCAGTCACTAGGATTGCAGCATCAGCTGCCAGTCCAGTCAGATTCTGTATATGGGATGGCAGGGGTGGCACCATCTTGTCCTTTACCACAAGCAGCAAAATATATTGGACCATTCCTTATCCCACAGCCCTAAGCCTTTCAAGTTAGCTTTTGATCACTCCCTACTGTGTATAGCGAGAGCCAGCATGTTATATTGGTTAGATTGTGGGCCTGCAGCCTCAAATCCCCCACTTGGCCAAGAAGCCAATCAACAATGCCCTTACCTACCTCACAGGGTTGTTTGAAATTAATATTGGGGGGGGGGAGCTGTGGTTGCCACTTTCAGCTCATTGGAGGAAATGTGGAATCTCAATGCAATTATAAACATGAGACCCTCCAGATGTTGTTGTGTTCAGCTGCTTGCCCGGTGTGGCCAGCGGTGAGGGATGACGGTGTGGACTTTCCTACCGCTGCTACTGCCTGAAGAGGTTTCCCACAGAGTCTTTGCACAGAGGTTTTGCGCAGAGGAAACATACCGGACAGGCAGATATTCAACAGATGGGAGTTGTAGTTAATCAATGCCTGAAGAGCTACAGGTTCCCCACCCTCCCAGGCACCAGAATCCAACCTCTGTTTTCAGCATTAGCAGAGAAAGTAGAGTCTGAAAGCAGGTGTCCGTATGAATCTCAGCTCTGAGATCTAGCTGCTAAAGCAAGTTAGTTGCTGGCTGTGGCAGGGAAGAGGAAAGGGTGGGACTGCAGAAAGCAGGCAGCATGCTGCTGCAGTTTTTCCATTAGACCTTGACACCAAGTGAGGCATTGGATGGGTGCTTGGTGGTGGGGAGGTGAAGCAGGAAAGGAGACAGCCTTTTTGCATTCTTTCCTTGGATGCCACAAACACCATCTGTTTTTCCATCTCTTGCCATGCTGCAACATTGCCACAGGATGGCAGCATACATCCATGCTATGGCTTCCAGCTTGCATGGGCAGGTTGTGAAGACACGTGCAGTTTTATGTAATACAGCAACCTCCACGATCCAGCAAAGCGCCTGTACCAGTGGGGACTTTTCCACTGATGGTGGAAAGTTTTTGACTCTAGAGAAGTATAACCAGTCTGTAATGTAACAGGGAGTCCTTGGAGCACCCCACAATCGCCTAACCTTGACTCCCATAGGTTCAGGCCGGGCAAGACACCTCCACCAGGAGATAGAAGCAAAGCAGCAGCCAGTAGGCCTTATCTTTATTGTTGCAACAAGATTTCCCACTACCACAAAGTCAAAGCAGCTGGAAGCCCCCAACAATGGTTACATCAATATTTTAAAGTTTCCCAAAGTTTCCCATAATACATCTCAGGATGCATCATCAAGACATCATAGATATGCCACAGAAAAGATGGGGTCTGAGGTAGAACCTGACATCCAGTCATGCCCCTGTCACTCAAATACAGTCTTTCACACTTATTCCATCACAGTACAAAGGAAAGTATTTACAGTTCCCTGGCCAAGCTTCATCCCACTATGGGGCAGGCTGGCATTGTGATTGAGGTGGTTATCTGTCTGAAACTTCTTGGGGTCCACTCACCCCTCCCCTTATACCTCATGTCCCTGGGTCCTAAATGCCATTGGAACTGAAAATATTGATAGAATGAGTGATTTCTTATGCATTTCTAAAGTTTTCCCATTGAGCCAGTATATAGACACATTTATCAGCAAATTGCAACATTTGGTAGTGACATTTTCCCTGTTTTCCTTTGTTGGGGCTCAGCAGGGAGTTGCAAGCTCCTGATCTGAGCTCCCCTTGCAGATTCAATGCCTTTGCAGAGATGTTGCTGTTATTTTCTCTTGACACTAGAGGATTTGGTTTGATGGGTGAAAGGCAAGGAAATACCTCTCTGTGGTCCATATGTGGGTGAATTTGTGCAGCAGAGACTGTTTGTCTTTGCCTTGTGGCAGTGGCAGAGCTTCATGCTCTGGCACGGGGTGGGGGGGTGGGGGGGAGAGCAGGCAGGGGCAGGGCTGGTGTGTGTCCTGGGGGCATGATGCACCGCCTGCTGGGGCATGGTGCCCAGTGCGGGGGGGGGAGCCGCGATGGCACCCCACTGGGATCACGTTGCCATGGTTGGTGTGTTCCCCCCGCACTCCTCTTCCTCTGCCAGTGCCTTATGGTGTGGAGAGGCAAGACTCATGGGGGGAGGGAGGTCTCTCACCCCCCTTCCAATTTCCCAGTAACAGCAAACGCACAGCTCCTCAGCCAGCCCATCCTCCACCAGCTATTTCCTATTCTATTGTTGTTATTAATTTGCAATGGGAAGGCCTGGTTTTTATGGGGGGGGGAGGTACATATCCCTGGTATAGAGAGACACACAGCCCTAATCTTTGAGCTTCAGTTTGCTTGAAATGAAGGGGAGGGGTGTCTCAAGGAGACATAGTTTTATTTACAGAAATAAATACAGTACACACATATACAACCTGAGCGGGTGGTGCTGTGGTCTAACCCACTGAGCCTAGGGCTTGCTGATCAGAAGGTCGGCGGTTCAAATCCCCGTGGTGGAGTGAGCTCCCGTTGCTCGGTCCCTGCTCCTGCCCACCTAGCAGTTCAAAAGCACGTCAAAGTGCAAGTAGATAAATAGGTACTGCTCTGGCGGGAAACGTTTCCGTGCACTGCTCTGGTTCACCAGAAGCGGCTTAGTCTTGCTGGCCACATGACCCAGAAACTGTCTGAGGAAAATGCCGGCTCCCTCAGCTTATAGAGCAAGATGAGCACTACAACCCCAGAGTCGTCCGTAACTGGACCTAAGGGTCAGGGGTACCTTTACCTTTACAACCTGAGCATAGGATGGAGGGGCTCACAGCATCAACACTCCAACAGATCTTGCTTCTCCATTAGTCTCAGGTTTGGAGCCAGCAAAGAGCAAGCAGGTCTACCCATGAGCCTGGAGGGCCCCCTCACTTAGGGGGCTCTTGCAGTCAGGCTCACTCTTTTAGGATGCTGATGACAGGGCCTACACAAAACACTTTGGCACCTGAGGTGAACCACAAAATTGTGCCCCCCTCCCCTCCCCCAGGAAAAGGGGGTAAGTGAAGATCTACATCAAGGACCAGGGGAGGATAAAGATCTACAGAGGATATGGTGCCTCTGTGGATCCTGCTACCTGAGCCGGCTGCCTCACCTTGCCTCATGGGTGGGCCAGCCCTGGCTGATGAGGACACTTAAGTGGCCATGTAAGGTCAAAGAAACTTATCTGACTAGTTCAGCCATAGAATCCTCTATGAGATTCTAGCCCTCACTGGGTACAGGACTCCAGGGAAAGGGCTCAGGGCATCATCCAGACGGAGCCCCACAAACCCACAAAAATATGTTCTAACTGTCTCTTGTGACCAAGAGCAGCCCTGGCTTACTGATACCTGTTCTAAATCACTTTCTTTGTTTTGTGTCCTAAGTTTTCCTTTGGGGGTGCTTTGTTAAAATGTTAGAGTGAAGTGCAACTCTTGTCCTCCTTCATGGCTCCTAAAAGTTAAGTGCCTGGAAGCCAAATGGACACATCATTCACTTGCTTTCCAGGTTTCATGCTTGTTAATTTGGAGATGTGATCAAGGTCAGTGGACATCCTGCCAAATACGAGCAATGCACTCATTGGAGCCAAGGTTCGAGGTTCCAATATCACAGAACTGTGGAGTTGGAGGGGGGACTCCCAGGGTCATCTAGTCCAACCCCCTGCAATGCAGGAATCACAGCTCAAGAATTCCTGGCAGGTGGCCATCCAAGCTCGGTTTAAAATCCTCCAGTGAAGGAACGTTTTCTCAGCAACAACCCAGTGGAACGGGGAGTCAAGCTTAACTAGAGACTCAGGTCTGTAACTGAAACGAATCACCCGTGTGTTGATTTAATTGAACAGAGCTTAATGGCATGATGAGAGATTTAATAGGAAATAAAACAAGCTGCATATGATAAAATACTGGTAAATAAAGCAACCTACATATGATGTATTTCAAAGCAATTTCAGGCAATCATAAGTAAGGGTGGCCATTGACAAGAACTTTACCTCCTGCCCTGTGATTCAGAAAAATGACCAAGAGGGAATGTAGAATAATGCACTGATTTATTACCCACCCTTCACCCTAAAGACCCAGGACAGGTGACAACATTCAAATAGTTTATTATTTAAAACAGTTTAAAGAAACTTCCAGTCATAAAATAAGGGGGGGGGGGTCCTAAAACAATCACCTCAAGTGTCAGAAGGCAAAGGAATGAGCTGCATCTTCAGCATTGCCGGAAGCTGTGTACCGAATGGGCCAGGTGCACTTCCGTGGTGAAGGGAGTTCCACCACTCAGGGGCCATCTCAAAGAAGGCCCTGTCCCAAGTCTCTGAGGACAGAGGAACTGCCAAAACGCCCCCGCTGCCAATCTCTTCACCCAAGAGGGTCTCTAGGGAAGGAGGCAGTCTTTCCAGTATTCAGGGTCTGAGACGTCTTTCCTAGCTTCTTGGTAGAAACTACAGGCTTTTAAAAATATATTAAAAAGAATAGGCAAGATAGAGGATTTGTTGCAAAAAAATTCCATTGAATTATTTCAAGCTAGTGGGGGGAATATGAAATAAACATTTTGTATGAAGATTACCATAATAAAGGACAAAAGTGGTAAGGACCTAACAGAAGCAGAAGACACCAAGAAGAGGTGGCAAGAATACACAGAGGAATTATACCAGAAAGATATGGATGTCTCGTACACCCCAGGTAGTGTGGTTGCTGACCTTGAGCCAGACATCCTGGAGAGTGAAGTCAAATGGGCCTTAGAAAGCACTGCAAATAACAAGGCCAGTGGAAGTGATGGTACAGTGGTACCTCGCAAGACGAATGCCTTGCAAGACGAATGCCTCGCAAGACGAAATAGTTTTTCGTTTTTTGAGTTGCTTCACAAGACGAATTTCTCTATGGGCTTGCTTCGCAAGACGAAAACGTCTTGCGCCTTTTTCTTAAAACCGTCAATGCATTCCTATGGGAAACCGTCAATGCATTTCCTATGGGAAACTGTGCTACGCAAGATGAAAAATTCACAAGACGAAAAAACTCGCAGAACGAATTAACTTCGTCTTGCGAGGCACCACTGTATTCCAGCTGAACTTTTAAAAATTTTAAAAGATGATGCTGTTAAGGTGCTACACTCAATATGCCAGCAAGTTTGGAAAACTCAGCAATGGCCAGAGGATTGGAGAAGACCAGTCTACATCCCAATCCCAAAGAAGGGCAGTGGCAAAAAATGCTCCAACTACCGCACAATTGCACTCATTTCACACGCTAGCAAGGTTATGCTTAAAATTCTACAAGGAAGGCTCAAGCAGAACTCCCAGACCAAGAACTCCCAGAAGTGCAAGCTGGATTTAAAAGAGGCAGAGGAACCAGAGACCAAATTGCAAACATTATGGATTATGGAGAATGCTAGAGAGTTCCAGAAAGACATCTACTTCTGCTCCATTGACTATGCAAAAGCCTTTGACCGTGTCGACCACAGCAAACTATGGCAAGTTCTTAAAGAAATGGGAGTGCCTGATCACCTCATCTGTCTCCTGAGAAATCTCTATGTGGGACAAGAAGCTACAGTTAGAACTGGATATGGAACAACTGATTGGTTCAAAATTGGGAAAGGAGTACGACAAGGCTGTATATTGTCTCCCTGCTTATTTAACTTATACGCATAATTCATCATGCGAAAGGCTGGGCTGGAGATTGCCAGAAGAAATATCAACAACCTCAGATATGCAGATGACACAACATTGATGGCAGAAAGTGAGGAGGAATTAAAGAAGCTTTTAATGAGAGTGAAAGAGGAGAGTGCAAAATATGGTCTGAAGCTCAACATTAAAAAAACGAAGATCATGGACACTGGGCCCATCACCTCCTGGCAAATAGAAGGGGAAGAAATGGAGGCAGTGAGAGATTTTACTTTCTTGGGCTCCACTGCAGATGGTGTCAGTAGCCACGAAATTAAAAGGCGCCTGCTCCTTGGGAGAAAGGCGATGGTAAACCTAGACAGCATCTTAAAAAGCAGAGACATCACCTTGCCAACAAAGGTCCATATAGTTAAAGCTATGGTTTTCCCAGTAGTGATGTATGGAAGTGAGGGCTGGACCATAAAGAAGGCTGATTGCCGAAGAATTGATGCTTTTGAATTATGGTGCTGGAGGAGACTCTTGAGAGTCCCATGGGCTGCAAGAAGATCAAATCTATCCATTCTTAAGGAAATCAGCCCTGAGTGCTCACTGGAAGGACAGATCGTGAAGCTGAGGCTCCAATACTTTGGCCACCTCATGAGAAGAGAAGACTCCCTGGAAAAGACCCTGATGTTGGGAAAGATGGAGGGCACAAGGAGAAGGGGATGACAGAGGACGAGATGGTTGGATAGTGTTCTTGAAGCTACCAGCATGAGTTTGACTAAACTGCAGGAGGCAGTGGAAGACAGAAGTGCCTGGCGTGCTCTGGTCTAGGGGGTCACGAAGAGTTAGACACGACTAAATGACTAAACAACAACAAGTGGGGGGACACACATTAAAATAATGCATAAGTTGGTATCAAAAGTCATCATAGCTCCAGCAAACTCCTTATTGACTTGGCACTGTTAACAGAGAAATCTGAGGGCTCCCTTGGACAAAAAACAAGGACACCAGCCAGGAATACCAGAGCAAAACGGCAGCCAGTAGGCTTGGTCTTTATTGAAGACTGTCACGACAGGACTCCCACCTGCCACAAGGTAGAACAAGATGGAAGCCCCAAACAAAAGAGTCCCTAAACTTTTATTAGCTGCTAATCCCCATGTTAAAGGTAAAGGGACCCTGACCATTAGGTCCAGTCAGATGACTCTGGGGTTGCGGCGCTCATCTCGCTTTATTTGCCGAGGGAGCCAGCGTACAGCTTCTGGGTCATGTGGCCAGCATGACGAAGCCGCTTCTGGCGAACCAGAAGCTGCTGCACACAGAAACGCCGTTTACCTTCCCGCCGGAGCGGTACCTATCTATCTACTTGCACTTTGATGTGCTTTCGAACTGCTAGGTTGGCAGGAGCAGGGACCGAGCAACGGGAGCTCACCCCGTCGCGGGGATTCGAACCGCCGACCTTCTGATCGGCAAGTCCACCCACACCCTTAATCCCCATGTTACACCCCCCCCCAAACTACATCACTCATACATCACGGTTACATCATGAAAGGGGAGATCTGGTGGCAGTAATCTGAGCATCTTGGACCCTGCCCCATGGTTCTCCTTGCCCTCCACTGAACACCCATCAAGTGTAACAAAAAGGATATTTACATTTCCCTGTTTCCCAGCCAAGTTAATCACACCCTTTTGTCTTAATCTGGGTTTGTTATTTCTGGAATGGCTACCTGTCTGGCACTCAGGTATCAGGATGCCAGGGATTATCACTTACCATATTTTTCGCTCTATAGGACGCACTTTTTCCCCTCCAAAAATTAAGGGGAAATGTGTGTGTGTCCTATAGAGCGAATGCAGGCTGCGCAGCTAAGCCAAAAGGCAGAACAGGGAGACGGAGCGCTGCGGAGGGCTCCGTCTTGCTGTTCTAGCTTGGGGACGGCTGCGCGCAAAGCCTCTCCAGGGCAGCGGGGTGCCTTCACCCCACTCTCCTGCAGAGGCTAGCAAGGCTGTCCCCAAGCCAGAACAGCGAGACGGAGCCCTCCGTCTCGCTGTTCTGGCTTGGGGACGGCTGCGTGCAAAGCCTCTCCAGGACAGCGGGGTGCGTTCACCCCGCTCTCCTGCAGAGGCTAGCGAGGCTGTCCCCAAGCCAGAACAGCGAGACGGAGGGTGTGTGTGTGTCGTATAGAGCGAATGCAGGCTGCGCCGCTAAGCCGAAAGGCAGAACAGGGAGACGGAGCGCTGCGGAGGGGTCCGTCTTGCTGTTCTAGCTTGGGGACGGCTGCGCGCAAAGCCTCTCCAGGGCAGCGGGGTGCCTTCACCCCACTCTCCTGCAGAGGCTAGCAAGGCTGTCCCCAAGCCAGAACAGCGAGACGGAGCCCTCCGTCTCGCTGTTCTGGCTTGGGGACGGCTGCGTGCAAAGCCTCTCCAGGACAGCGGGGTGCGTTCACCCCGCTCTCCTGCAGAGGCTAGCGAGGCTGTCCCCAAGCCAGAACAGCGAGACGGAGCCCTCCCTCTCGCTGTTCTGGCTTGGGGACGGCTGCATGCAAAGCCTCTCCAGGACAATGGGGTGCCTTCACCCCGTTCTCCTGCAGAGGCTAGCAAGGCTGTCCCCAAGCCAGAACAGCAAGACGGAGCCCTCCGTCTGGCTGTTCTGGCTTGGGGACGGCTGTGCGCAAAACCTCTCCAGGACAATGGGGTGCCTTCACCCCGCTCTCCTGCAGAGGCTAGCAAGGCTGTTCCCAAGCCAGAACAGCGAGACAGAGGGCTCCTTCTCGCTGTTCTGGCTTGGGGACGGCTGCGCGCAAAGCCTCTCCAGGACAGCGGGGTAAAGGCACCCCGCTCTCCTGCAGAGGCTAGCAAGGCTGTCCCCAAGCCAGAACAGCGAGACAGAGGGCTCTGTCTTGCTCTTCTAGCTTGGGGACGGCTGCGCGCAAAGCCTCTGCAGGGCAGCAGGGCGCTGCGCTCCAAAGGCTTCGGGGATCTTTGAGGCTGGGGGTGGGGGGAAGCAGCGCTTCCCCCCACCGCCAGCTCCATAGGCTCGGGTGAATGCACCTTGAACGCACCTTGTTTTACAGGGGGAGAACAAGAAAAAAAATTTTTTTCCTGTTCTCCCCCTCCTATGGTCCGGTGCGTCCTATGGTCCGGTGCGTCCAATAGAGCGAAAAATACGGTAGTCAGAGGGGCTGCTGAGTAGCTGAGCTCACATGTCTATATGAATTTCTGGTTTTCCGCCAGTAAAGGGACCCCTGACCAGTCCAGTCATGGCCAACTCTGGGGTTGCGGCGCTCATCTCGCTTTATTGGCCAAGGAAGCCATCGTACAGCTTCCAGGTCATGTGGCCAGCATGACTAAGCCACTTCTGGCGAACCAGAGCAGCGCACGGAAACGCCGTTTACCTTCCCATTTACCACTTTGACATGCTTTCAAACTGCTAGGCTGGCAGGAGCAGGGACCGAGCAACAGGAGCTCACCCCATCGTGGGGATTTGAATCACTGACCTTCTGATCGGCAAGTCCTAGGCTCTGTGGTTTAACCCACAGCGCCACCCGCGTCCCAGAATTCATTAATCAGTGAATTCTTACATTTGGTATTGTGCAGCAAAGGCCCTTTGAATAGATAGGAAGAAAATGTGATGAAGTGTTTTATGGGGACAAATCACAAAAGTGATTGGGCTAGTTTTGGTAGTGGGCTGCATGTGCATGATATCTGCTGGAGGGGGACCCCCCCCCCAACCTATACATGAATTCCTGCAACAGCACACATTTAGATACTATCCCAAGCAAAAGGATAAAGGCGGCAGGAATGCAACAGAGATGTGCCACAGTTCTGTGCATTAGCGAGCATTACAGCAGGACTGAGTGGAGTTTGTTCATACAGAAAAACTCTCTCCAGGGTGCTCAGCTCCAAGCAGATTCCAAAAATAAAAAACCGTCTCCACAATTGGAAGAAAAAGAGTCCCTAGGCTTTTTCTCCGGAGGGCACTCACAGGCTGAGTGTTGTGGGACAAGTCAGTTGAGGCCAGCAGAAAGATCGGGCAGGATTGTGTCTCTGGGTGAGGGGGGGCACAAAGGCAGAATCCCAGGTGGGCCTGTCATGTGGGGGGAGGCTGTGGAAACAGAACCATGCAGGGAGGTGGAAGTATTATGAAGAAATAACAAATCCAAAGTGACAGACCAAACTGATGTTCTCATAGCAGATGATCTCATTGTTTAACAGATGCTAATCAGGAGCATTTTAGGGTCAGGGTTTATTTGTTTTTATTATTTAATGTGTTCAAGGTCCTGTAGCCATTCAAGATTCATTCTGTGGCTGAGATTCTTTCTTAACATCAGGAAAAAGAAATGTGTTTGGGGTGACACATGTGGGAATTCCTTGTTCTTTTTTTCTCAGTGGCAACATTTTATTACATTTTCATCCTTGTTCTTACTCAGCTAAGGCAGTGGATCCCAAACTGCAGCC